>NC_051058.1:20856862-21156862 GCF_904848185.1 Acanthopagrus latus | reverse complement strand
ATGCCAGGTCCTCCAGGTGAGCTGAACTGGTAGCTGTTGTTGTGTGTGTGTGTGTGTGTGTGTGACGGACAGAGAGAGAAAGACGGAGGTATTTGAGAGAAAGAAAATAAAAGAGACTCTGTCAGTATGAGAGATATATTCAGTAAACAAACCCATTATATGCACACACATAAGAAGGTGGCACCGGTTCATGCCAGTGTCTGGAGGCAGTTGTCAGGCTCCCGCTCTCATACTTGTTAACTCCTACAGGAAAGAGCAAGCCGGCCCTACATGGCTCTGTCCTAAAATTCCCTCCTCTCAGTGTCTGTCACGCGGCACGGAGGCAGATGCCATCCGGCCCCTCTCAGGATTAATTAGCTCAGCAGACAAATGTCTTATTCATGGAGTGAGCGCCGTCTGACGCCGGCTGCTGATTGTTCACACCACGCGGTGTCTTTGGGGCCAACGCTCGGAACCAGAGAATGTTAAATGAGATTAGACGCCGCCAGAGTGAGTAAGCGACGGACTTGAATGCTTCGTCACACCTGAACCCCGCGGCTCAGTTAGAGGTGAAGGGGAGTGTAAGACAAGAAACTGTAAAATCCAGGAGAGATTAACCATACAGACGCTGAGCGTGTAGAGGTCATTCAGTTTGTTTAAAACTACAGGACAGAAGATTTGCTCAAAATAACCTTTGCTAATGCAGTGATACTGGAAAAGTTAAGGAGGTGATATTAGAGACATCAATTACTCACAAACTAACAGTTTGGGACCAACAATTTACCAGGAAAGCTTAAAGGCTGTGTTCCTCCAGTTAGAGTTATGTAACATTTATATCACTTTCCCTCATTGTAGGCACTTTGGATGGGGCTTCCCCCGTGTTGCATCCATAAAAAAACATTCCACATAAATAAAATATGTGATGTATGAGAAGACAACAGGAAACATATCTAAATACAAAGAGACTAAAATCATGCAGTAGAAGTAAAGGAAGAAGAGAGAGAGGAAGAGAAATATTTATGTGATATTAAAGGAACAGTTCACCCAAAAATTAAAATTCATCCCTCATTTACTTATTCCCATGCTGATGGAAAATGGGGGTAATGTTTTGTAGTCTGAAAAAGGTAAAGTAAAAGAAGTTATTTACACCCTTGAGCAATGGTTGAGATTGTGCTAACACTTTGGTTGGTTGGAGTTGTTTTTTTTTTACTTTTTAAAACAAGTTCCCATTTACTTAAGTTGTTTAGGAGAACAGAAAAACATAAAGAGAGGCACCACATCTAGAAAAAAACAATAATGAAGGAAGAAAGTGAAAAATAAAGCTCTGTAGGTTTCAATGTCATTCCATCTATGGTACATTTAATTTTCTGCCAATTAAAATATTTACTGAAATTGGGATAAAAGGCATTTTAAGTCTATTCAAGTGGCAGTGTGGCTCTAAACCTCATCCCAGGCTGCAGTAGCTGGTACTCAGTCGAGTTACACTTGGGATGACTCAGTTATCATCATGAGGCTGGTCTCAGAACAGTCTGTTTGTAGGTAGACTGCAGGGATGGATGCTGTCTTACACCTATTATCTTCCATGCCGTCTGTTATGAAACCACTGTACTCAGTGAGATCTGGGATCATCTTGACAACAGATTAAAATGGGGAAAGAAATAAAAGTTGTAAAAACGACTCGTTCTGAACAAGCTGACAGTTTGTCTGAGCTGCTTTTTGTGGACGTAAAGAAAAGGTTCATCTAAAATGTTTATAAAAAATCCCTTACAGCATAGGAGTTGGTCTGTAAGCGTCTGATCACCTGACTGCTTGTGTTCCTTTTAATTAACTTGGTGGGTACAATGTTATCATGACTGACAGAACAGAGCTACAGCAATTAGATCCACGTTGTAATAAGCCGGGTTTATCCTAATCAGACCTGGGAATCCTTTCTCTCTGACACTATACCTGACACACTCTGAGGTCCTGAGATCCAAAGTCAAACTCAAGGAGTTGGGGAGAGGTGCATGTTTCTTCTGCCTCTCTCTCCCAGTAATCCCTCTGAGCGCTCCACCTCAACACTGATCCTGTCCTGTCGTCGGTTCAAAGAGTGGTTTCTGTGCCGCCGGAGTAAAGCTCAGAGAGGCACACTGAGCATGTGCCCGGCTGTGTTGCTGACTGACTGCGGACCCGAAAAATGAGCCACATGGGTTTCCCAAAATGGAGGGAAAATGGCAGCTGAGAATGCCGGAGGCCTGGCCCTGATGGGAATGGGGGGGTGCTGGTCATCCAACTGGGGCTAAAAGTGGAGACAGTGGAGGCATTAATCTACTGCTAAACCAAGGAAGAATGACTCAGGGCTACAGGGCTGAAAAAGATCCTTTTCTTTCTCGCTTTCAACTGTGTTTGAATGTGAGGACTCCAAATCTGTGTGCTCATCATCTCTATCTGCAATGCAGCAGGCTGCCGGGGATCACATTCACAGCTCCTGAGCCAATGCGCTAAGACTGCACGCTCGGTGGAAAAGAAATAAAGAGGAAAGAGAACACAGTATGTAAGAGAAAGAGCGAGAAAGAGAACATGAGGGGAAAAGTCTAACTGTGCAGCAGAGAGCGCCGCTGCTTTGGGCAACGACAGCCACATCAGACACTTCCTGTTTGAGAGCGCGTGTATATACGTACACGTACACACACACACACACACACACACACACACACACACACACACACACACACACACACACACACACACACACACACACACACTCAGAAAACCAGCTGGGCTGCCGTCCAGAGCCAGCAGCAGCATCAGCATCAGCCAGGGAGCAGATACGAGGTGGCTGCTGCTGCTGCTGCTGCTCTAAACGCCTCACCACCCTCCCTCTCATCTCCCCGAGAGATGACTGTTGATGATAAATAATGGAGGCCTGGTATTTAAACAATAATATTTCCGGGTATTACACAGGGAGTATAGGCAGAGGTGGGCTCAGGGACAGAGAGGAAATCAGGATAAAATGGAAATCAATGGCACTTGTCCACCCCACAAATTGAAAAATGTTATCTCAGGTGAGCCGTTATCTTAATTCACTGAATTTAGAGACTATAGAGTGAGTTCACTGAATCTCAGTGTCTTTTGTCCTCTTTTAGTCTTTATAGGGACTTATATAAACTTATATATATGCATTTAGAAAGAGCAGTTATTGCAGCTTAAAAACAACCCTCCTCTTACATAAAGACACAAAAATGTCAGATAAATAACTCAAAACCAATCATTTTAACAGCGAATAAACCTATTCCAGTAACCCAAAATAAAAAAGTATGAGCGTAATTCATCTCCTTTGAGCTGCTCTTTGACTTGGCGGGGAAGGTCTATTAAAAGTTATACAACCAGACAGTGAGATCTAACTTTTGGATTGATTGGAAACTGTTCAGATGTTTGACGCTTATCAGCTGTGCTGTTGAGCAGGGCACATTTGTGCACATTATAAGCTGTGACATTTGTGGATGTTTTACCTAAATTTCTCAGTTGAAAAATATATTTTTTTGCAGCAGATATCTGATCTATGAAAAAAGACTGAGCTAGCTAGCAGTTTTATGTTTGTATATGAGATATTAATTCAGCTTTGGGAAATCTGACAAACTTAAAAAGCATTAAAGGTGCTATTTGAAAGAAAAGCTCTGACTCAAAAATCAGCTCTTCTTACAAACACCACCTTTAACTTTAGTTCAGGTGAGCTAGCAGACTGAACAGCTTCATTACTGGAGTAGTAAACTAGGTTTCACTACAGTATAGGAGTCCGCTGGTGAGACTGATTGTTTTCCAGTCATTAGTCAGACCCCATGTATTTCCAACAATGATAATATCACTAGCAGAAAATGTATTTATTTGAAGAGCTAATTGCCTCGGAGCATGAACATATCTTTTTCAATCTGCGTCCAATCTGTGGAGGCACAATACTAATTCGCTCAAGTGTCCCTTTTTAATTTTCCTATTTTAGGTGACGAATGAGCAAATTACACTCTGACTCTTCTTGTCTTTACTCACAATTCTACACTGAATGGAAAGAAGATGTTTCCTAATGTGCAGTAAAAGACTCATTTTTTTCAAACTCTGATCAACTGCGCTCCCTTCGCCTGAGCAGTATTAGCACCATGAAGGCAGAGAGAAAATTTAATACCGGGTCTTGGTTACTCTCCGTCCTCCGAATCCATCCTAAGCTCTACCAACGCGCTGCCTTCATTAGGTAATAAAGTAGCCCCCTCCGTCCTCGTTCTCCTCCTGCTCTCCTCCCTATCTCCCTCTCTCTGCACATCAAAGCCGGTCTCTCTGTCACTCTGGGGGATAGAAACGGTTAATGCCTGGGGCTTTGATGTTCCACTGCTGTGTGAGCCCAGCCAATCCTCAGCCGGTGCTTGCCTCCCATCCCTACATCATCTAATAATTCTTTGTGGAGGAAGAGGCAGAGAGTGATTATGAAACTCTCTCTTCCACACGTGCATCCGTCTCCCTGTCCTCGAGACAGAATTCCTGCTCCTGACAACACAAATGCCTTCAGAGACGCCGTCCACTCCCTCGCTCTGTCTTTATTTTATTTTGTTGCATCATCCGCAGCTCATAGTATGACTTTAAAGCTGTCTCCAGCCTCCTTTGAAGGTCTGGGTATCGAGGGGCGGAGACGAGATCGAGGGTGAATCTCTAAAGCCGGCGCTGGAGTCGCGGCGCTGCCAGACAGCGGTGTCAAACAGCAGAACATGACCAGCATAAAGAGAGGGTCATAGCTGCAGCGACGCGCCTTGTCAGCCACATTACAGTGTTTAGCAGAATACATATGCGTGTCTACAGCACACTCTTTCCAGTGGGAGTGAGAGGAGTGCATAATAGAGCTCATCGTCTGTAACAGCCTCTCTGATGATGAGAACAATAACACAATCAGGCCCATTAGGACCGTCTCAGTGTTATGAAACTGACATTTTTCCTGATATATTTACTGTCACTTCTGGGAGCCTTTTTGAGGCGGCTGTGGCCTACAATGAGAAACACACATCAATGAAACCTCTGTCAGCAACACGAATGCCAGTTTTCCTGTGTGATATTCTTCCAGCCGCAGTATGTTCGTCTTTTTTTTCTCCTGCTGAAGCTGTTTTTCCTCCCTAGACTTGTGTTATTCCGCGCTGTGGTTTCAATCCACACCAGAGGGCTGTGAGAGTTTAACAAAATACCGCTGCGGATTTGCAGCTAACCGAAATTCCAACAGAACCCAGAGAGTTGTTTCCACCGTCGATAATCGAAGAATGCTGCAAGAATTACGACAAAATGACTCGAAACGAACCACAATTTAGCTGCCGCCAAGACCAGGCACGGATTTGAGGAAGTTTAGGCTGATTTATCCCAGATCTGTGGGAGAAATGTGGTTCCGCAGCTTTCGCCTCAGTGTACATCATTATGGACCCCACTGCAAAGCCCTACTCTGCCTCTGATTGGCTTACCCTGATATTCTCACCCGAACCCCAAACCAATCTCAATCCTCACGCCTAAACCTAACCAACCCAATTAATAAGGGCAACCAATCAAAGGCAGCACCTGTATCACCTGTATATAGTACAACAGCGTGGTCTGTTATTGGTTATATGAGCCATCTAAACGCTTTTCTAAACTGCTGGCTTTCACAACTGGTGAATGATTCGTTAACTGATGGAAGGCGGAAACAATCAAAATCCATCTGACTTCACAGGGCCATTTTTTATCCTGATTTTGGGAACATTTTTTGACAAAATAATGTTGAGCGAGCTCTTATAATTTGGTTCCTAACTGTAGCCTTCCACTTTTTATGTAAGCTAATTGATGGCAATTAAGAAACTCTTTTCAGATGGTCTAACAGCTCAGCCTCGGTGATTTATATAACTTATTAAATGCTTGTAAAACTTTACGGGTGAGGAGGTCTCAGAAGGTCCTTTTTCGAAGATCTGTAGGATAATTGATGTTGACTCATAGAAAAGTATGAATAAAGTAAGTCTTCAAAGAACGACAGTCTTGTAACAGAGTGCAGGACTCTCTTTACGCCTCTCATCTTAGAAGATTTTCCAAAAAAAATAATATCCTTCTTGGGTTTTTCTTGTATCTCTGTGCAACATACAGCACAAACAGGTCAACATATGCCAACACAGTGCAGCATGTGCTCGGTGCTACTGCTTATAGAATAAGTTATTGTTATACTATTCATTATTTGTGTAAACGCCCCTTTAATCTGTGGGTAGTGGACAGATAGCTGGGGCTTCATTTGACTGGCTATATGAGAGGAATGCATGGCTTAAGTATCGATGGTTTCACCTAAAAAGAGTTTTCTCTTAATCACCTCATTTCAAGCAGTCCTTTGTGATTTGTCTGCTGGACATGTTCACATCGACATGAAGATGAAGATACAATTTATCAGTCGGCTCTAGTAAAATCTCGCTGCTAACAGAGTGAGAGGTGAGGACGGGAGAAGGACACTCAAACCAAGGTCTAAAGATACTCTGTCAGGCCTTTTATCGGCACGATACAATTACAGATTTAATGTCACTATGATGCGGCTGGACTTGCTCCTCCAAAACACTAATACATACTTCTCTACTTGTTTCAATTTCATTGATACATTTTTTGGTCACAGAAATGGACGTCAAGGAATTCAAAAAAGGAAAGGATCACACTTCATCTAGGGAGGAAGCAAGCGAGGAAAAGAAGCTTGGAAGGAGAGAAGATGGAAGTCAGGAAACAGCAGTTCAATCCAGTTTTTGCCAGAAAAAGTAATCTCTCTCAGGCAGCTGTAATCAACCTTATTTTCTGGCTACTCAGACAAACTGTTGCCTCCTTTTCTACCTGGACAGGAGATGTGGGGAGAGAGGAAGGGACTCACCAGCCACAGAGTTAGGGCGGGGCATGAGGTACAGAGGGATGGAGTGGGCGGAGTGGGAAGACATGCTCTCCAGGTTGCGCTCAGGGATTTTGTTGAGGCTGTAGGTTGAGGCGGTCATGTTTTCATCCACCCTGTACAGGAAAGAGTCCATGCCTGATTTCTGGGACTGCCACAGTTTCAGGTTTCCCCGGGAGCCCTCGCCGTATTTGCCTCCTCGCTCCATGTTCTCTGAATAGCTGGTCAGTGTGGCTGCAACAGAACAAAACAACGTCGTTTCAGTTTGATCATCTCTCCCTCACCTCACCCAGCCCCGTCTGCCTTCACACTTATTTACTGCTGTTCTGAATTGATCGTCAGACTGCAGGTGTTCACCATTGTTGCCTGGAAACAATGTCGGCACCAGTTCAGACACGAAAACTTCACATCAGCGAGCGTTTTATCTCTCCTGATTTCTTGCTAACAATGCAAGAATGCCACAGTTGATGTCAGCACGACACGCGCACCTGAATTGTATTCCAGTGGGAGAACAGATGGCTTCTGACGGCATGAAAAATAACACAATCTGATTGTAAACTGACCAAAGCAAAAGGTTTTAGTACCACATATTTGAAGTGCAGTGGATAGCAGAGAGTCATTTTAGACTATAGGAACCGAGCCACAACCTCAGGCATGTTCTGACTAACTGTAGAGGAGGAGTCGGGTTTCTGGCACAACTTTACCTACTGCCATGGTGCATGGAGAAGGGATTAAGTCCAGAGAGGTCAAAAAGCTCTTGCAACACTCGTAGTATATAACTATTTAAGAAATGAGTCAGTTGAATAATGTTGTTCTGAAGCTTGTTGAACTCTTTGGACATGTTCCTACTGACTGTCACAGGTTTTAACTCTCAGGTATCCCAGACTATTAAAATACCTGTCTGGCTCTAAGCCTAGAAAAAAGAAAATGAATATAGGATTTTTAAAATATAAATTCAAGCTTTTAAAGTTCATCTAAATACAAACTGGCCTGTCTGTATGTTCACTGACAGGGTTTTTTTGGTTGCTGTAATTAATCTTGTTCATACTGGCAGCAAAGAAAACTCTTCTTGAAGTGGTGGGGGACAAAATCTACAGCCATCGCCTCGTGCATAAATGCAATCCGACATTTAATCAATTTGAAACACAAATAAATCTACAAAATCTTTAACACTGTTAATTGAGACACAAAGAGAGATCGTCAGGCTGTAACAGTCTGCGTTCTTGGTTGATGTAGCTTTGGGATCGCAGCAGAAGACAGAAAAGTTAAAGCCCAAACACAGAGCCAGATGTGTCTGGAGCCCCACATGTGTCCATTACTAACACATCAACCAAATTACAAAGCCCAGTTGTACAGCTACTGTTCTATCATGCGTGATCAAAACAGTGACCACACCTAACCGGAATGTTACACTTGACTTGACAGGCAAAAGAGACAGGAGCTCGATAGGAGCGCTGCCCGACTGACTCATTGAGAAAAGACGTGCTGATGTTGCTCCTCTTGTAACACAGAAACCGAGTATGTCTGCACTCAGACTGCTGCCGCCCCAAATTACCTCCAGAGTGCATTTTTGCACAGAATGAGGGCCAAACATTTTGACCTCCATCATTTACATACAAATGATGTCAAGATGGGATGGTGTTGCAACCAGTTTGGACAGAAAGAAAAAGAGATGAAAAACTTCCTTCAACATGTCAGAACTGTTTCATTGTTTTCAGATCTACCTGAGCACATATGCTTTGAATATTTAAATTAAGATGATGGTAAACATGAGTGTGTTGCACAAACAAAGCCAGCGGAGACTGCTACAATATATAATCAAACTAAATAAGACTCAAATTAAGCACACTATTGTAATCTTTTTCCACAGGAATGCGTGCTACTCTACAATAAAAGCTGGTGATAATTATTCTCGTCTTACTGTCATCAGTGCCATCAAATATCATCTTTTCAGCCATAGATCTCTGTTGTCGTCTAAAAACACATGTTCAGTCAAATCTAGCTGAATACAAAACCACTACTTCCTCCAATTTGAGTGATATCTGTTAGAAACTGTGTTCCCCAGAAGTAAACTGGCTTCTTTCATAATAGAACAACATGCTTATGAACCAGTTTTATGTCCTCTAAATGCCACAGACTGAAACTTGAAGAAAATATTTAGGAAGGCGATCTTTATCCCCGAAGGACTTTGTGTTTTACATCACCACATGTTCGTTAAGACTGTCTCTCACCAATAATCCCGCTGTCCCTGCTCTCCAGGGTCGAGGTGGGACTGGTGACAGAACCGTAGGCGCAGTCCTTGTTGCCAGCCTGGCCAGGCATGGCAGGGGGGAGGGTGGAGCAGGGGCTGCCTGCAGGGGGTGAGGCAGTGCTGCTGGTCAGGGTGGAGCACGGGCTGATCCTCTGGTTCTGGCCCTGAGAAGAACACAAATACACACACATGCTTTTAAAAGCTTTGCTTTGTTATAACCAGTCAATTAATACACAGGGGCATAAACGGCAGGGAAGAATGGTTTATTTTTTTTTAGATTTGAGTCATAAAGAGATGAAAATGTCACTTCAATATCAGAGTTCTGAAAAGCTCAACACCCCTGCTGCACTCTTATAATCAGGGATTCAAAGGATCGTCTCTCCCAGCCGCATACAAACAACAATCATAAAAACTAGGTATAAAGAGCTTCACAGAACTGGAATTCTTTCCAAAAATCTTTCCAAAACCTGTAAATACCACATACATACTGCAGCAAGGGAACAGTAGAGAGGTAGAATACATATCAGAGATGTGAGCGGGAACATCTAAATGCAGGAAAACAGTCATTTCCCCTTTTTAGAAACAAAAAGGAGTGGCTTCTTCCAAAAACAGACATGGTGCAGTCAACATTATCTCAGCACTAAAATAACTTTAGAGTCTTTAATCTGGATGGAGCTCAAAAATGTCAAAAAAGATTTTGTCAAGCCTTACCCTCACTGACAGATCTACTTTCATGCATATTTCCCTCTTGACTGGTGCATACACACTCTCTGAATACATATTCTTCCCTGTCCCAGCATTGTTTTGGCACCCCGCGGTGACCCTCCTCTTTATCAGCTCAGGTTTGGAGACAAGAGACCACAGGGGACAAAGTAAAAAC
The DNA here is from genome assembly GCF_904848185.1 of Acanthopagrus latus. NCBI lineage: Eukaryota > Metazoa > Chordata > Actinopteri > Spariformes > Sparidae > Acanthopagrus > Acanthopagrus latus. The sequence continues at coordinate 21,146,866 of NC_051058.1, read as the reverse complement.
ACTCTGCTGCGTGTAAGCTGCTGCTGCACAAGCCTACATACGCACTCTCACACATACCTAAACCAGACATGCATGCAGCATCCATAGAAATGTAGAGACGCAAGAAAAACAGGGATGGCGAGTAAGTGGTGTGTCAGACACCACAACACACAAACACATGGATGTCTCTCCTGTGGATGAGTTCAGGTCAACACCAGGGTGAACACAGAGCGAGAGCAGGAGGGGTGAAGTGGTGCTCAAGGCTAAATCTACTCAAGTTTAATCTGAGGGAAGAAGAGACACACACTAAGCTAATACAAACACCCACACACATACAGCTGGGAGTAGAGCCGCAGCTAACGACTATTTTCATTATTGATTAATCTGTCAATTATCTGTCGACAGCCTCCCGAGGCCGTGGCTCAGAAGATAGATCTGGACGCCAATTAAACGTAGGGTTGGTGGTGTCGTCCTTGGGTCCTCTTGTGCACATGTCAAAGTGTCCTTCAGCAGGACCAACGACCAGCAATTGCCTCCGTTAGCCTGGATATCACAGCTTTACTGCTAATTACACGTTTGTGTGGGGGTGAATGAGGCACGTTGTGATGTACTTAAGCAAAAAAAAATAATAATAATAATGTCGTCATTTTGGGGATTGATTTGGTGAAAAAAATGCTCATCACAGTTTCTCAGAGACCAAGATGACGTCTCCAACCTGTTAAGATTGTCTGATCAACAGCTAAATGCTAATGTCAGAATGCTAATATGCTAGTTTTCAGATGGTATAACAATTGTCTTTCTGATGTCATGGTTTTGAGTCTTTAGATCAGACATTTCCTGTTTTATTTTGTAGGTTTCATCCTTGTGTGACATGGTTTGTTTTATACTTCCTGTCTTTGTCTTTTTCCCATCTGTTTTCTGTCTTCATCTCTGTATTATTAGTTAACAAGTCCCCATGTATTTAGTGAGTGTGTTTCCCACTATCAGTTGTCAAGTTGTCTACATCTGTCACACCTGCTTTTGTTCCCCGTGTCTTCCTTGTTTGTTCTAAGATTAAAGGTTTTTGTGTTTCTCTTTAGTTTTGTTCTTGGATATTTATCAGTTATAACAGAGTCCTACGTTTGGGTCACTTTGCTCGAACCATGACAGTTCATCAACTTACTTCAGCACGTTAGCATGCAAAATTGGCACAAAACACAAAACACAGTACAGCTGAGGCTGATGGGAATGTCATTAGTTGTTTTATTTGATCTGATGACACTGGTAGATCAGGGCTGCCTGAAGCGAGGCCAGTGAGCTACAACTGACCTACTCACAAGACCTCGCCTGACAAGAAGTCAGCAGCCTGATGTCGTCTGTAAGGAGGTTCCATAAATGAGGAGCCCTTATAGCAAAAGCCTGGTGCCCGTTTATGACAAGGCTGGACTCTTATAGGGATCAACAGAAGGGACACAGCTGAGGATCTGGATCTGGTCTTGTAAAGGTACAATATGTATCAGAGCTCTTGTACAGGACTGCATCAGATTATATAGATGTACCAAATAAGTGCACAGGGAGAGTATACTGCACACTAGTACTGTGACATCTGTAAACAAGTGGACACACTGTCCTCGACAGCACGTGGCCTCTGCTCTCACTGTGTTTGTGTGTCAGTGACTGACTGAGAGCAAGAATAACATTTTGTCAGTCACCGCTGCCCTCTGCTCCTCGCCGTGGACGGGAACGCTTAACTGTCTTGTTTACAGGAGATTGACCCCAACACCGACAAACAAACACAAATGCGGAGCGACGCTGCGGCTCTATCTGCCGGGCTAATGAACCTCGACTTGTGCAGGTCCGACCTTAAACATCGCACGAGGATTGGATTGAAGTCAGAGCACTGCGTCTATTCAGGGAGCAAGTGCACAAGAGTATGAAAGGCAATTAACTGCACGCTCGGCGGGTTAAGGTCACCTTGCTCCGTCAGCTGGCGAGGCCTGGCAGCAGGGATGCCAGCTATTGTAGGGATTTCAGTAAACCCTCACCCGCATGCTGACTGGTCACTTGGTTATGATGACAACATGAAGACAGGCTTCCAGCATCCTGGAAATACCCGTGTATATACTGTAATTTAATACTCCAATCAAATACAGAAAAAAACAAAGTAAAAAAAAGTTATAACAACAGCCAACCCAAATCTGATAACGGATGGTGTCTTGAGGCAACCCCTGTTATGTTCGATGCTTAATGAATCAAACAAACTGCAATCCAGAGAACAGTATTTGGGACAGATATCTAAAATAATAAGTTTGTACTGTGTGCACGATGCAGCAGGGTGCTAGTATGAGTCACGTCTCTAAAAAGAGCCGCTTGAATAAACCTCTCTCAATTTATACACCCCCACTGCTACAGCAGCGCTCACATCAAGCACAGGCAGCCCATCAGTCTAATCGCTTATCCACACTGCTTTAGTGCAATCCCATACCTGGGTCTGCTTTCACTGTTCAGCAACAGGTTCACCCCTCTTTCCCCCTCCCCCCTTTGTCCTTCTCCTTCTGTCTTTCCGCCGCGACTGTTTTCCTCCCTTGATTTGGAAAATTCATACCTGTCAAATCAGGTTTAGGTAGAGAAACCAGGGCATCTGCTGCAGAGCTTAGAGCCGGCCCCGTTGTTGCCAAGAGCTGTTTTGTTGCACAACTGCCAAATTCACAAACCGAAAAGGTTACAGTGCAGAAAGCGTTGAGAGGGAAAAACAATCTGCTGCATGTCAACGCACACCAAACTTGCTTTGGGATAATCAAAGTTTAAAGTGTGCTGGGAAATAATAATTGGCAGTATTTGTGATATAAAATTCTAATTAGACGAGCAGATATCTGACGCTTGATGTAGAGGCACTGATAAAAATCTGAATCCAAAGCGCTGCGGAGTCTGAGGGCAATTTACAGAGACATCTTTTGATCTGGCAACCCTGTCTCCCGAAGATCTGTCAAAACCGAGTGTAAACAAAGGCGTTACAAAGATAAATGTCAAGACGGATCGAAACCGACGATGGCGTGTTTGTTCAAGTCCCGAGACCTGATCTCACACAGTGGCAACATGTCAAAATCACACGAGAGAATCAGATGAGGATGAAAAAAAAAAAAAACAATAGCATGACGGGAGATAAAACATAAAGCGAGCCAAATCTTTATCCTTTAAGTCTCACACAACTCCAGACAAATCCAGCTTCCCATAAACTGACTCATAGTGACATCACACGCATGTGGTGACATCATGAGATTTGAATGCAATGCTGGAGCTGTGAACTCAGAGCACTGTGAGGATGAAAGAGTTCCTTTCAAAGAGATCCAGACAAAAAGAAGTCTCTCTGTCATGAATTCAAAGCAGACTGGAGTCCAGCAGGGCCGGATGATTAATCGATAAAGTTAAAATGCGTAACAAAACAGCTTTATAATGAAGTAGTGTAGAGCTGCAGAGATGCAATGGCCTCCAAATCTTGTTCTTCAGATGTAACTGCACATGTGTTTTTGGTTCAGACCCTAATGAATGTCACATCATTGCAAAAATAACCCTAAAACCCAAAAATCATGAATCATATCGTTTTGAATTTGAAATAGTTAAATTAGTTAAATGCCTGAAATGTGGTTACCACAGGCTGAAGATAATTACATTTTGTTTTACAATACAAAATACATTATCAAATGTACTAATCACTTACGTGTCTTAAAAAAGTGTCTGAATGAGACTACAGGGGCTGCCAGGGGCTCTTTATAGGCCAACTTTAATTATACACTATTCTAACTTTAATTTTACAACTTGTACACTGATCAATTTATAGAAAACATGTATAGTAAATGTATAGCGGGACCCTCAGTGGTGACGTATAAATCATGCAACCTAACTTTTAAAATCAAAAAAGTGGTGCTCATCTGTGAAGAAAAACAAAACTAGCCAACTTCATAAACGTGTGATTGTCACAGAGATTATTTTCAACAATAATCCAAAATCCAGTTCAGAAATCCTTCAGGCATTTTGTCGAGGGAACCAGGGCGATGCTGACTTCAGGGTTAGCCTAAAAATATACGTCACCACGACAGCATCTCACCAGAGAAGCTGCTAACTGTAGCTGCCCTGAGCTAGTTAGCTCAGTTAGCCGTGCAGCTAGCAGCTCACGCTTCAGACTCCATATTGCCCCTTTAAATCACAGAATTACCATATGATGCAGTTCTGTAGATGAGAACCGTTACCTGTCTCGCCTCGGGTTCCTCCATGCTGTACTGGGTACCGGCCGGCCCCTCGCTCACTTTGTCTCCCAGAAGGAAACCCAGGCGCGTCATCAATGTGTTGGCTGCCTCATCCACCGATGGAGGGGGGCCCAGCTCCTGGCTTGACTCCCCTGCAGAGGTAGAGACACGCGAGGAGGAAGGAGAGAAGAGGGAAGAGGAGGTGGAGGGGAGGGGGCGGGTGAGTAGAGAGAGAGAAGAGAGAGAAAGAAAAGAATGTGTGTCAGTGGTGGGTAGAAACTGAACAGAAAACCTTTTAAGGCTTCATGTCCGCCACCTCTTTACCTGGAAAACACACATCTGCTCCAGCGGCTTTGCATAAACCACAGTGGCAACAACACACCCGGATACAGGATCCACAGCACCTGCGCTCAGGACAATGATATCAAACACCCTACCTGAGTTTCCCAGCAGCTCAGAGCCGTGCATTAACGGCACATTCCTCCGCAGCTGTGCGAGGTATCCCTTTACATAAACTCCAAAATCCCTTCAAGCCACAACTACAAGAATCCATTCAATGTGTGTACAAAATCTCTTTCCACGCTGACTCGCAAAAGCCTTTCCCCACTGACGACAGCTCCTTCCGCACCACTCATCATCCCCACTGCTGCTCGCGTGACGTAATGAGATACGCCCTTTACCTGTGTGTGTGTGTGTGTGAGTGTGTCAGAGGAAGAGGTGGTGTGTGTGTGACTTTCCAAGACAAAGTGGGTGTGTATCCACCTCTCTATCCTGTTTACAGAGCTCTAAAGAGAGAAAAGAAAACAGCAGCGTGATGATCAGATGATCAAAAACCACACACACGCACGTAAACACACACTCGCAGAGCTGAGGGAGTTCAGTTGCAACGAGACCCAAAACAAAATCCCTCGATGACCTCATCTTCTCGCCCTGTTGCCTGGTTACTTTCCATCCATAACAAACCGTCATCGGTGGTGTCCTGTTTTTTCAGTAACACCTGGCTATCTCGTCCCAGAGGTGCCCACAATATCGGCTTCAATTAAATTTCACTTTATTTGCTGGAGTGTCACTCTCAGAGCCGAAGCGTCCACTAATTACTCACCCTGCCTGCTGGTTGTGGAAGAGTAACTAGTGGTGAAACACAAACAGCTGTCATTGGATGTATAATCCTCTGAATTGGTGGAGACATTAATGACATTGAAGGCGGCAGCACGAGGTGACCGGAGTTTAAATAAACAGCAGTGTGACAGAGACAGCTAGCGGCAGAGCCAGTTCTCTCTCTCTTCCCTGCTCCTCGGTCGTTTTCCTGCTGGGCAGGTTGGACCAGACTGGCAGGAAGCTACGCTAAGTCCTGACTTGACGACCATTAGACAATGCTAGCCACCACTGCACCTCCTCTCTGAAGACAGACAGCTTGTCTAACGCCTGTGGGCTCTCACTCTGCCGTTCAAAGCCTTACAGACAGAGAAGCACTCTAAAGCTCCCTTCTCCGTTCGCTCTTGGACGGACGCTGTCAGGAGGATCCTCATTAGATTGACTCCAGTCTCTCTGAGCACTGGGCACCTCCTGAGAGAGGAAAAAAAAACCCCATTGAAGCTTCAGTAAAAACACACAGCAGCGAGCAGTAACGAGGTAATCACAGCACACATTAAGGTCCAAAACAGCTAATTACGTATGAGCCTTGATGAGATGGCTATAGCAGCTCAGTAATGCAGCTGGAGACACTTTATGTGGAGCAGAATACGAGAGCCCCCAAGGTCACCGAATCCCTGTGAATCCCTTGAGGAAGAGCGCTGAACGCAGTAATGGAGAAGATGTAGGTAGATGGAATTACTGTTCCACCTCCTTACAGCTCAGACCACAGGGGACGAGCTGAGATGAGCAGCCGCAGTGGGAGAAAATCACAGGAATACAAACGCAAAAACAACACTCGGCTAAATATTCTGAACTGCAACTTCATTAATTTCACGATGAATCGATCAGTCATTCAATGTCAAGAAATTATGAAAAATGCCTATCACAACATCCCTGAGAACTTAAATGACGTCTCTAAATCGCTTCCTTTGTCCAACCAGCTGTCGAAATAAAATTAATTTTTGATTCTGATTTATGAAACACCTTATCCATAAATACATGGCAAAATGTTTTTTCTTCATGGCTGTTGACAGTATTTTCTGATTCATGGAGCGATACAAAATAAAGAAACATCCAAAATTCCCTCTATAAAAAACATGTCAACACAATGAAACATGAATTTTAAACCTGGTTTCATCCAGTGCACAGATTTCTGTTCCAGACTGTATGCAACATAGCAAATATTTAACTTATACATGTCTCGTTTGGATATTTAAACATATGAGAACACCTGCAAAAAAATATATAATATTGCTTGAAAAATTACTGAAACTATGGATTATCAAAACAGTCAGTCATTCATTTTCTTTACTTGCTGCAGCTCTATTCTGGCCCTTATATATACACATATATATTGTTATGTAGAGGTGTTAGCTGCAGTGTCTGTGCTCTGTGTGTCTGGAGGCACTGATGGCTTCCCAGTTGACAGACTGGTCGTAGTAAGCAGTGAATACATTAGCACTGATTAGTCAACTGCTCCTGAGGGGTTTTTTTTGCGGCCGTGACCGTGATCAAACAGGGGCTCTGCCTGTCTCCTCGGCCTCTGAGTGAGTGCTTGTCTGTCTCGTCTCTACCTCTCTCCCCCTCGTCTGTCCGCAGTGTGTCTAGTTTTATTCTCGCTTTCTTGCAGCGGCAGCTCTGTCGCAGCAGCCAGCTGTTGAACAGCTCAGTGCAGGGGCGAGCAGTTTGTCTGTTTTTTTTTTTTCCCTTTTGATGTGGGTGCAAAATCTCTAATCTGGATGCCGGGAGTGCACAGTAACTCCCTTGAGCTCAACATAGGCAATCCCTTTGTACATCCTTAAACTCCAACACTCCAAAAAAACAAAAAACCCACTACAACATAGTCAAACATACAGCGAAGGACGAGTGGTTCAGGCAGCTCTTATCATTTAAAACACAATCTGAGGAATCAAAAACAGGATCGATACACTTATATCACTTACATCTGCCTTTTAAATCTTCCCCTAAATGAAAACAACACTAATGAGCCACTATCAAAGCCCATACATATATTACCATAATGTAGAGGTCGTATGTATTGATTTCTTTCCATTCTTAGCGCCACCATTTGTTCTCAAAATGTAGATTATGACAATCACACACCTCCCTCTGAAGCCTCTGAAGACACACACCGACCGGGCTTCAAAGCAACGTGACAGCATCGGGAAAATAAAGAGGAACTTCAGGCGTTTCTCGTCGCAGCGACACCACAAGAGCCGAAATGATAACATTTGACTATGAAGATAAATAAAATAAATAAAATAAAATCAAGCTTATTTCTCTGAACCAGCCCCCCACAACACACACACACACACACACACACACACACACACACACACACACACACACACTCCTCTCCATTGGATTCCTGAGCTGCGAGGGAGACAGATGGTTGCCATAGCAACTATCTTTGCGCGCAGCTAGGAATGTGTTTCTGTGCAAGCGCATCTGTTTCTCCCTGGCCGTCCACAGATCTGCCCTCACGCACCGCGAGGAGGGAGAGGGAGAAGCATGTGTGCTGCACGCAGGGGACTGGACAGGACCGAGAGATGGTATTAATAGAGCCGGGCCGCAGGTAAGATAACACACAGCATGTGCCGGGCCAGTTATTTCACCCGTACCTGCCCGGGCACTTCAAGCCCGCAGCAAGCAAATACCTCCTGATAGACAACGATCTCAAAAGTTAACCATGCATGTTTTTTTAGTGAAGAACATTCCAAGAGGAGGTGACAAACATATTGATTAAAAGGTGCAAATTAACGTGCAGAACTACAGGAAATTAAAACAAGGTAGATCCACACCTTTCTTTTTTTTTTTAGAGGTTCAGGTCAAAAGAAAACATGAATAACAATGAGCGCGGATAGATGTGAAGAAACTAGACACCTGACGGCTAATCAAGAGATCAGAGGAGTGAATTTCACATTCCACATGAGCACAGACGTGATCTTATCTACGCAACAATATTTGAAGGTTTTATACATGAAAGCGAGGCCAGGACACCAAGTCTGGGTTCACACTGGGTGATATGAAGATAAACAGGACGTGCACACTATGAAACCATCATCTGAGATTTATTCCTTTATCAGTTATACCATAGAAATATTTCCTCTATCATTTCAGGGTATATTGTGGCAACGTTACTATTTGGGGTGTCGCAAATAACCCACATTGACCCTAACCATGATACTAACGAAATCAAATATTGATATTGTGTTGATAATAAAGAAGAAGAAGAAGAAGAAGAAGAACAAGAGAAAGAGCTACTACCACAGTCCAGTAGATGGTTACTACAGTACCAAGCCCTCAGGAGGAACCTTGAAGCTTTTTTTACAATAACACAAAATACACATTTATATCTTGCTATTTCATCAATCTTTTCTACTGATTTTTCAAAATTTTTGTATCAAACTGCATCAAAACTCTTGAATGGGGCTCTAATTAACAATAATTCTCATTGTTGATTAACGTGATGATTGTCTACCTATAGGATTTGATATTCAGCATTTTTCTGATAATCACAATCAGTGGAGCTTTTTTTTTTTTTAAAACCAGATTTAGAAGTCACTTAAGTTATCAAACCGGTGTAGTAGAGAAAAAAGGACAAATTGATTTCGAAATGTATAAAGTAGCAGAAAATTGTTCCTTAGTGCAGCACATCCTGTCAGTGGTTATTGTAATATAAAATTAGATAAACCATGATGGGGGGCTCCATAGTGCCCACACTGAGTCTGGGTAAATGAAGGTTCATCATCAGAGAAGCTCTCACTCTGAGGACAGCTGGTGGTGAATTTTACAAGCTATCTCACAAAATATTCACAAACCATATTTATGACACCACAAATTTCTTTGTGGCCCATAAAACTCAGCTGATACCTGACTTCCTCCCGGCAACAGACAGTGTCAGCGGCCGACTGGCATGCGATCAGATGTTTAAGTCACTGCCCTGCTGCTTCTCATGCCAGGGGGCCCTTGTTAAGAGCTAAGATGTCCATCTGTCCACCTGGGAGGTGCGAGTCCTCCTCACCCCTCGGAGAAACTCATCCCAGCCCTCCTGTTTCCTCTCCAGCTTCAAATTGTGAGAATTCCTGCCTGTAATCAACTGTTTTCCTGCCTCAGTGGCGCTCGGGATTACCATTTCAACCCTGAAATGTCACATCTGCTCGAGCTCTTAGCGGCTCATCACTAGATGAGAGGCTATTCCACCGTCTGCTTCACAGGAGGTAAATAAAAGCAGGGTCATCAGCTTTTCATCCATGAGATTCAACAGCAGGTGCCACAGCTAAAGGGTCTATCCTAAGGCACTACATACTATTTAGACTCGTACAGAGTATAAAAATATATTCTAGTATAGACAAATCACCTACTTAGAGCTCCCACAGAGCAGAGACTCAGTAGAAGAGGCTGACAGACGGACAAGGCTGGTAGCACTCTGTCGACCATTTTCCTCTTAAGTTACAACAGTTGAGCCCTCAGACTCCCATCACTATTTCTCTCATGTCTTCATCCAGCCCTGGAGTGTCGCAGCATTATCCTGCTCTGCCGAGAAGTCCACACAGCCCACAGAGGTCGAGCCAACGAGGCAGGTCAGGAAGCAAACACTGCGCTGCCTCTCAGTGGCAACAGGAAGAGGAGCGGCAAGATGAGAGAGCAGATACACCAGGACCAAAATCTCAGCAGAAGAGGGGTGAGACATGGGTGTGAGGGGGGAGGAGATGGGGACAGATAGCGGGTGTGGAGGGAAATCTGGTCCGTCCATGGGATTACAGAGCAACCGCCGACTGTGACAGAAAACAGGGGCGGCACCTAAACGAGCTCTGAGAAGCAGAGCGGAGTGAAAAAGCAGCGAGAGAGGATTAGAGAGACGGAGAGGGAGGAGGCGATAAGCACGGACTCCAGCAAAGCTATTTCTTTAACGACCTTAGCGATGTTTTTGCGGCAGGCGGACTCAGAAATCCCTCTCCCATCTCTCTCAGAGTCTCTTCTACTGACATGCAAAAAAAAAAAAAAGGTAACACAACGAAATGAGGGATGAGCTGGCTTGAAAAAAAAACTTACCAGGGCAGTATGTGTCCAGGTCTGGATTCTTGGCAGTGGTGGAGGTGTGTGTAGGGGAGCCAAGCTCTGATTGTGGAATGCGAGGGCTCTCCACAAACTTTGCTTTCCGCAGAGGGGCTGGGAGCAGAAAGCACACACACACACACACACACATATAGAGAGGGAGACAACATGTACACACAGACACACACACACACACAGAAACACACACACAAACAGAGAGATCAGGGAGATGGAGGAGGACAAGAAAGAGAGGAGTGACAGGGACAGGAAAGAAAGGGAGTAAGACAGAGAGCTTATGAGCTTGAAGCACCACACTGATAAAATGAAAACATCCTCAAGGCTTTCTTTGTGTTTGCCTTGGGTCAAACGACGCTACAACACGGGTGAACAAGCAGTAATCAGGTGGCGCATCGGCAGAGGAAACGCTAAGATATCAGTGCACGTCATCTGTGCAGGCCTCGATTTCACTCACAACGCCCGCGAAGCAGCAAACAAGATGGATCGGCTTGTTGTGTCTGTTCGTCCGGTGTCATAATCACACCGAGAAAATGCAAATGAGATCCATTTTTGGAAAATGTTCTCGCGCCTGACTCAAGCACAAAGTCTGAGATATCAAACGAGTCACTTCGACAAGACATTCAGAGAGAGAGAGAGAGAGAGAGAGAGAGAGAGAGAGAGAGAGAGAGAGAGAGAGGGAGGGAGAGAGAGAGAGAGGGAGAGAGAGAGAGAGAGAGAGAGAGGGAGAGAGAGAGAGAGAGAGAGAGAGAGAGAGAGGGAGTCGCATGTTGGAAGGCGGGGGTGGTGGTTGTGACACGATCTTTTTCTGGGTTCTCGGTCACAGCACACAGAGATTGTAGGCGCTGTTACCCAGACTAGCTTACAGTATCATGAGTGCATTGACTGTGACAGCAGTATCAGGTCGACTAAGCACAAGAACTCACAATGCAGAGGAGTCTTTAAAGCGGCGAACACATGTTGTACCCACAGGAAGAGATGGCGAAGAGGAGGATGCTGCTGTAAGAAATCACACTCCAAAGAACATAATGCTGCTGCACATGTCTTGATGTAACATGCTACTTGTTTTAAGTCTGTTGCTTCTATAGAGTTTTTGCTGTTTGTTCTTCTGGGTGAAACTTTTTTATGCTGCTGTCTCGGCCACACTCATCAACCCTGAGGACTCAAAGATCGGGAGGATTTAGGACGCATGACGGAGTTAAATTTGAGATTCATTTTGTTTCCTGCATTCTAGTGACATTTAAAGGATGAAAATAAGACAACGGATACAAAGAGAAGGCATTTATATGTCAAATAACTTCAATTCTTAGAAAACAATCCAGAATAATTCGTTCTCCAGCATAAATGACTAAATTTTTGCTCTTGCCCTGCAGAGAGTCGATGCAGACCTACTGCCCTGTTTGTCTGCCTCTTGATAGGCATTGACTCGGTGCGACCCGCCGGCCCGATGGCAGAAAACTCAACGTGGCAGATTTTACAGCCCCTTTCCTTTTAAAAATGTATGAAAGAAACAGGATTTTTTCTCTCCAGGGCTTCTGAAATGTGTTAAAATATTCCTTCTACTCTCCATATATCTGTCCGTCTCTCACTCGCTGAGGAGGACGAGGTGCAAATGTACAGCAGACTGCACTCTGTACAGTCCCACAAACAGGCTAGATGGCTAAAAAAAAAGAGTGAAAAACAGTGAAAAATGACCATATATCGGGAGAAATAGAGAAGAATTTTGACCCTGGGAGGAAAGTGGGAGATGGGATAGTGGGGAAGGTTGGCAAGTATAGTTTTGGCGATGATTTTGAGTCTCACCAGGAAAGTTCCTGGTAAAATAAAAGTTAAACAAGCCTTAAAGATGAGCAACAAATGAAACTATCAAGCTAATAATGAGCATTATGTGTCTTCTTTAAATACATACAGCAAGTGTCTTCTGTTGTTGTTACAAAAGAAACCCATCATCTCACAGAGGTGCGACCTTCAGAGCACATAACTTCTGAGCATCTTTTCTTTGAATAGTGATAAAAATACTCAGTGTCTTGAAATGGTTAACGCGATGGAGTCGGACACAAGGAAATTCAGCTAATATAAACTTAACGGCTCATTAGTTCAACCTATTGTGCGGGTTTGGTAGCATAATTTGTTTTTAATTGAGTAATCTAGTTAAATAAGGGTTTAAAATGAGATTACGTGCTGTATGCTGCAACTGTTAACTGTTCTTATAATGGGTGAGTGCACACGTCTAAAGCTATCTGATGGAGTGCTGAACCAGAGTGGGGTGAGCAGGAAGTAACGAGCAGCAGTTGAAACATATGTTCGACTGCAGAACAAGAACCGGGCTCTCCACCACTTTTGTTTTGGGTTCATGTTACAGCTAATGCCAGTAAAGTGTGTGTATGTATGTGGCTGTGAATGTGTGTGTGTGGAGTTGTCCATCCGTCTATAAACTCTTTGTCTTAGCGTCTGTGAGGACTGACAGAAATAGATCGCTCTGCTGCAGCAGCACAGACTTTTGGTCAATGCAAAATACGTGATAAAGGATTTGTACAGTATAATAGGCAGCACTTAGAGTTCACGCCTCGAGGCGGCAGGCGGCACAATCCTCTAAACTTGCCATTTTAAATTTTCAATCTGCCATCCTCCATCCTTATCTGCATAAAAACAGATACTGAAACGATCCCCAGTCTTCAAGACATTTGTGCTCAAAAAAGTCAACTTTTCAGGAACAAAGACGGCTCTAATTTACGCTTCACTGACTCGTTTCTTTCTCTCCCAAATACTGGTAATCTAAAGGGTTTTAAAAGTCTTTATATTCAATATCAGTGGTAGAATTTGGAAGCCATGAGGGAGCAAGTAATCCTTCATTTCATTACAGCCATGTTAGCAGCTCTGTGAGGCTGTACTTTGACACAGCGACCTGTGAAAACAACATGTTCTCATTCTGGGGTCAAGTTAGCATTTATAAATACGCAACACGAGGTTGCAGTTTCAGAATACAAGGAACTAAAACTACTTTAGGTTTAGGAACAGATCATGGTCCCTCCTAACAAAACAACTCCTCGAAACAGTCACTGTTGACTTTCTGCCTCTTTATTGGCTCTTTTGTGCTTTGCTCCTGTCATTATCTCCACCCCTGCTGGCACTACAGCTCCATACACAAGTCTTTGAGCCTCGGTGAGGTAAAACCTTCCGCTTGTGGACTGGTGGGTCTATGAGACAATGGGCTGAATCGATAAGGTCTGTAGGACCCATCGTCTGAGAACTGTGAATGTCTTTATAGATCTCTTGTCAGTCAATTCAGGACAAAAATGGTGGATCGCCTCGTCATCCGACTGACTTTGTCATCCATAAAGCCACAGCATGGTTATAGATATAAACAGATATAGAGATAAATATAGAGCTGTACAGGTTCTGCAACTGCAAAGGTCATACGTCTGGAACTTGACCTGGATTTGCGCCAAAAACAAATCACTTGTTCCTCATTCCTTAGTCTAACTTTCCACAAATCCACTGCAAACTGCTGTCAGGATTTAAGATATTCTGCTCACTAACAAACACGCAGTCAAACAAAGAAAAACAAAATACTCTTGGCAGAGGAAATAAAGAACTCCTTCAGAACTACGTGTATGGGTGTGAAGTAGATGTGCTCACTCAACACACACACACACACACACAGACACACACATGGTGCTAATGCTGTGTTGGTATGGTCTGGAGAGGATCCCGCTCATTGACCACATCTAGGAAGTGAGCCAGCACAGATGCCACAGTGAGAAACTACAACTGACAGCCAGGAGGAAGGAGGGACCCAAGTTATCCACAACTGGATCAACTGCCGTGACAGCAGGTCTGACGGAGACATACTCCATGATTTCTGCCTGACAAACGGGCTGACAGGAAGCTTGTTTTTTCATAAATTGTTAAAAGTACACAGAAAGTATCAGTCGACAACCTGAAAAACAACAGCTGCACTAAAACATCCTGTTCATCCGTACAAATTACCTTCCTTTTCTTTTAAATATATTATTCTTATCTGCCATCCAAAGCCATTACTTTCTTTCAAAGAGTCATTCGTTTTAAAACTCTGGTCACAATCAGTGAATCCACAATCGATGTTCACCTGTTCGTCTTGAGAGGACTTGATTCCACACTTGAGCTCAGCATCGATCTTCTGTCTTGCATCAGAAGATATTAACAAGCATCCAGTCAGTGTTACTGCACTACTGCAAAAGACAACCACTTTCAACCAAATACACTGTACTATCCATCCTTCAGTCAGTCTTCCACTCAGACGTCAGATTTCATGTCAGGAAAGAAGCAGCTGATTACTGTACAAAAACACACATTTTAACAGTGTTTCTAAGTATTTTTGCTGTTTTATTTGCCGAGTCTTGATGAATTCAAATGCTTAGATCACAGAAGAAGGGAGCGGTCTGTGTTGGCTCGACTTTCTAAGTTATAATTCTCTTTCCAACCACAGAAACCCCTTTTCGACCAAGATGGTTCGAGTGCTGGTTCAGAGCCAGTGCCTGCTCTGGAACCAGTTCTTTGCATTTTGCCAGAGCTAGAGCAAAGAACCTCTTACACCAGGGGCTCGGGGTCGGGTTATCCTGACCCCGACAGACTAAAACCATTTATGAAATCCAGAGCTGGTGTAGCGTGGAGTCTAACTTATCCAGGGGAAAATGAACAAAAGACTTTCACTATGGATGCCCAATCGAAGCAACTAGTCCGAGGACAAGTCATGTAGGATATAAAGCCAGGAGCAAGACTTGTAAAGTGTCAGTGTCGTCCGCCATAGTCCTTCCGAGAAATGCCGGCAAATTGGAGACGTACACCGTGACTGAATGATGTGACTCTGTGGTGCCCAGAACCAGCACTTGGTTTGCTTTGGACAGACTTTCTTTCTTTCAAAAAATGACCCAAAGTTGGATTTCTCTCTCAAACCGCAGTCCTGCCTTTCTTTATTTTTTAATAAGCTGCTCTTGCACCTCCAGTGTCAGGCTTGCAACAGCTTGCACTAGCTTCAAGGAGAGGATGATGGACTGAGCGTTTACGTGACTCTGAGAGACCATCCACAGAATCTTTCACAGCTCACCTGTGCACCAGGTGACAATGAGACTCTGTATTTTTCCCCCCAGAATACCAGTTTGTGGATAAACTCTTGTGAATGAGAGATTATCATTTCTTTTGGTTTTTGTCTACCTGATCTCGCCTCTATAAAATGGCAAAGTGAGGCTCTGTCTATTGGAGTAAATCCTCTCTATAGCAGCAGCTCCAGGAGACTAAATCCCAGGGACTTCTCTCCTGCAGCTCTGTTGTCAGTGTGTGCCAGGCTGGGGATGGGTGACAGTGTGATGGATGGCAGCAGGCAAATCCACTCCTCTAATGAGCTTATGAATAAATATATCTAGTCTGAGTGTGCAGGAGCACGTGGCCGTGAAATAGATATTTGTTACATGCTCTGGATGTGAGGGTGTGAATATGAATATGCATGTGGCATGTATGCAAGTGTACATGTGAGATTAGAGTGAGAAAGAGGAGGGGATGCTGGGAGATTGGTGACAGTACATACACTAAGGAGGACAATGTGAAAATTTAAAAAGCTGATCCCTATTCCCAAGACTGTCAGCATGTACACACACACAAGAAAGACGAAGAAGAAACAAAGTCAATATTGTGATTCAAATTCACGGTTGCATGTTGTTGTGCATATGAAAGAGGTGAGCTCCAGCGTGACAGTCCCCTCAGACACAACCTGGCTTTTCAACAAATGAATGACAAGATCTGAATATGAATCAGAAAACTCTAATACGCGATGCACGTTCTCATCTTTCATTCGCTGCAGATTAAGAGGGCGATAAGCGAGTGAAAGGAGACATTTCTATAGCGATGAAGCGGCGTCTGCTCCGCCGCGTCTCAGTTACATACGACCTGAGGCTCGCACTCAGACAAAGACACGGGCGCCCACGCATTAACATACACAACAATGATGTGGGTGAGGACATACATTGCCCAGCTGTCTGCAACCCAAGCAGAGCTTTTAACAGAGACCGAGCATGCGGCCCTGGTCACTATGGCAACAGCAGAGGAGCACGGGGAAACGGCGACTCTTGTCCACCTTTCTAAAGGTGGTGGTGGTGGTAACGCGAGGAGAGGGAGATTTCTACCGGCAAGAAAAGCTTCAAGGTCCCAACACGTTTGTTCACATGTAATCGAACAACGTCTTTGTGTTGACAACTCTCAGCTGCTTTACACGACCGGGTCTTCCCCTCGTCACCTCTATTCAAGGAATTCAGCTCTGAGAGATGGAAGCTGCTGCGACGGAGGCTCTGATGCTTTGTGCTGCGGATATCCTCGTCTGCTGCGGCTCCCAGAGAGCTCGAGTGTTTCTTATCGAGTTTATTTACAAATGTGAGGATGGTGAAGGGCCTTGAACACACGAGTCCCTGCATACAATATGTTCACCCATGTGATTAAATCAACTGTACATGGATGATTTCCAGGAATAGCATACATTATGTCTGCACTGCATACACTGAAGATACATAAGAATTATTTGCTTATACTCAGTGTATTTCACTTAGCACTGTGCTGAAGCAAGTCTGATCTCAAGCAATTGGATTTAAAAAACAGCATTTTCGTCTTTTTTTCCAAGCCTTTGAACACTTATCAGAGCTGATTTATTTATAGACGGGAGCAACTTATTTTAAGGTTTCTTCTTGTCAAGTCAAATAATCTCACTCCACCAGCAGATACATCCACTTGTTTTTAAGTCTGTATCTTCTCAAATCGAGCATTTATGTCTTATATTATTAGAGATTATACAACATGAGATTTGGAAGCATTTTTTGTGATATTTGCTGAAATTCTCTTTACATTGAGACGGCAATAAATAAATCAAATGCTCTGACAAAAAATCCAGAGTCTGTGGCTGTCATTTCACGTGGATGGCTGCATGCAATCTGCGTGGACAGAACTAAAAATAGCCGTGCTGGTTGTTTAGGTTCATTTTGACAATGTCAGGCGTCTTCTTACATGTAATTGAGAAGTGAGGCAAGTTGATACGTTACATTAGCGATCATAACGAAGCACTGCGCTCCTCTTTGGTTGGTTACCAACGGCAGCTTTCAGTACAATGAAGCGTGTTCAACATTTTGTAAGATAAAAATAATAACATCATATAAATCAAAAATAGATTCTGGATCTGACGGGGGATATTCCCGGTATAAATACATTTAAAACAAGATGTGTATTTAAAACAAGAATAATGTTGAGAATATCACCAGACCAGATGTTGTGGTACAACACAGCGAGCTGTCCAGTCGCAGGCTGAGAACAGAGGCTGCTGACAGTCAGCTGCGAGTGCAAGTCCATTAGCTGACTGCCTCTCTCTCTTTTATGTATGTGTGTGAGTGTCTGTGTATCTATCATTACAGCCTTGGGAGGATTAGCGGAGCAAGGTGAGGTGCAGGAGGAATTTTAAGAGGGTGGAGGGAGGGGCTGATTTTTTAAGAACGCTCATTAGCTCACACTCTCTCTCTCTCTCGTTATCTCTCTCTCATCCAAAAAAACTGTTAATTCAACGTTTCACTTCGTCTTATTGGGTCTGGATTAGACCAACAGCACAACATGATATCAAAGCTACATCAGCAAATGAGTGAATAAATCTGGAGCACTGAAATCTGGAGAATATATTCTGAGCTGTTTATCCATCAATGTGTCCAAAATCGCAGTGGTGGAATTTACTAAAGCATGATTTTGATGTAGTTGTACTTTTCTAAAAGCTACTTCAAGGAGTTCTGAACTGATCATGAAACAACCTCAATGCAATACTGAAGCCTCTATATGTCCTACATAAGAAAATGAGACCATCAGCGAGAAGATTAACTATTTCTATTTAGTTTTTTGTGCAGAGTGGAAGAGCTTGTGCTTACATTTTCCCAGGGGTCCCCAAAATCAACTAAATATCAAAGGTCCTTTAGTTACAAGTTATTTTGCAGAATCAGATTATAAAACAAATACATTTTGCTGTATATAATAGGTTAGGCTACCCAGCAGTTTATAGATGAATTAAAATGAGCTCTACCTTTACCAGCTGCAACATTAAAGGGGCACTACGTAGTTTTGGAGAACTCAAGAAACTCAGAATCTTAATATTTACAATATTAAAGAGGTGACAATAAAAACCAACAGGCCAAATTCCCCAAACTCCTCATTTACTGTTATAAATGACAAAATCAAAATCTTTACATTTACTGTAAGAAGCTGGAACCTTGACAATCTTGCTTCAAATATGACTTAAAAGATTGATCGGATTGATCCATTAATCAACTGATCGACTTAAACCACAAGCCTCGAAACAAAAGCTGAGATCCGAAATCTGAGTGGGAGGATTTTGAAAACAACCTGACAGAGAGGCATAGTTAGCAGTCCTCACACGGGCCCTTTAAAGTGGTTCTTAAGTCGAGATTGAGCTCGACTGATCAAACATGAAGGGCCTTTTTCTCCATCTGGGCCCACGGCGCTGCGGGACATCCTGTGTGAGCAATCAAGGCTAGAAAATCAAAACAGTCCTCCTTAAGAGCACATTTTAGTTTGAGCAAGTTTGTCTATTCAGCTACATTATTTATTCTGACTGCACTGTTATCATGTTTTTTGTCTATTATTTCTCTCTCATTTCATTGTCCTAAAGGCACTTTATAACATTGTTTATGAAACGATTAATCAAGTGTACTGCTTATAAATGTTGCTTGAACAGAGCCCTGCAGCTCCACACTATTTTAGGATGATCAAAATGGTGTTAAAATAATATTTTGCCACTTATTTGCTCTGAGCGGCTTTAGTCTTTATCAAACCCTCTCAATCTAAATCCCTGTTGTGTGCATCCTTCTCGCGTCCACTGCAGGCTTTCTGGGCAGCTGTCTACTCTAGTGAACAAACCCTTCATTCCTGAAGGACTCTGCCCTCATGACTCAGCTGCAGAAGCACAGCGGCTATTGTTAACGCTGAGCGGTTCAGACACTGTTAACTCTCTTCTCTCATGGTCAAGCTCCTTCGGTGGCAGGGATGACACAGAGGTGCGACCGTGAACTTTTCGGCAGGACACATGGGAGTCCAGCACTTGTAAGGGCATGAGGCTAAAGTTAGATAAAATGCCATTTTAAGAAAGTGAGAGTCGCATAATTGTCAAGGACACCACTTGATACAGAAGTCTAATAATAGCCGGGCTGCCTTGACCTCTGTTCCAGCTGGAGTTCAACCCCTACTGGAGATATTTATATCTTCCCAGCGACGCTCAACTAGCGGACCACACCCTCGTCATTGAGAAAATCAAGATGAGCTGGATGTTTGTCTGCTGTTATTCAATTAAGGAATTAAATTAGGCGTTCAAACAAGACAATACATGACTGATTTTAAGGCCTCCGATTAAGATGTTTCTGATAATCTGGCACAATCTTTAGCCTGAACTTCAAAGCCGGCCTGAAATGTCTGACAATCAATTGTTGCTCTTATGTAATCCCACAGACATAGTTAGCCGACTGATTGCAGCCATGCAAAGTCAAGGCTGTGATCCAGACTAATGCCTCATAGCGGTTCAGCACCCTGAAATGACTGAGCAAATAAGTTAACAGCAGACAGACAAGTGGCGAATGCTAATACAGAGGCTGGTGTCATTGTGCAGTCCTGTGCAGTCGTCTGTGAGGGTTCCGGATACGCATGGACACACACACACACACACACACACACACACACACACACACACACACACACACACACACACACACACACACAATAACACCTGTCTTTAAGCCTGTGTATGTGCATCTCACAGATAAATGTTTGCTCAGCTCTTCACCATCAGCATTCGCAGAAAGCAGTGAGGTGGTATATGTAACCCACTGCTCAGTTTTGTAAGCAAATCATTATCATCGCTATTAATAGCACACTGCGGGTTTCTCTTTTCCTCACTACAGTCCTTTTTCCAGAAGGTACTGCTAAAATATCCAGAAAAAAAACAAAACAAAACAAATGTAAGCAACGACCTCATTCAGTGGAAGAAAGATGATGGCTGATCGTTACTGTGTTCGTACAGCAGCTCTCACACAAAGATGATTTGCTTCACGTGAGAGGATTCAAATTTGGAAAAGATCAAGAAAACGGCAAATATGTTGATGAAAAATCAGGAAATTCTGGGGACTAAGGGGTAAAATCAGAGGAGATCAAAAATTATAGTCCTGGATTGAACATTATTCTAAATTAAAACCCACAAAGAAGAATGAAGGATCTTCGCATTCAAGAAACATAAAGAGCAATTTTACATTTCTCAGATAAAGTGGCGTTCTTGGCAGTTTTATTGCGCCCAAAGATGGAACGTCTAACGCTTTGAGTACACTGAAGGCATGCAAATGATATAAGCTGCAGAAAATAATATTTTACCGACTATATCTGAGCTTTCTTTTGGGATTGTGCTGTCAGTTTTTGGACCCAGCAGTGCTGTGAAACTTCTGATGGAGTTTGTCTAACATGGGACAGTTAAGTGACTACAAAAAGCCAGATAAAGTTACGAAGCAACTACAAGATGTTAGTTAAAGCTGACAGGGCGATGAAGCCAGTTAGAGTTAATTCCTGTCTACATGTAAATTTAACAAAAAAATAATACTTAATGACCTATTTATATATAAAAGGGCCAAGCACAAGACTGGCCTCCTGTAAGTCCTGTAAGTGGATTTTTTCATTTTATAAAATTGGGATCATCTGGTGAAACTGAAATATAAAAGGAACCATCACCTGCAAAACAGTGGTAAATGGCAACGGGATGATGTTACTAAGTAGGATCTATATATATATTCATATATAGAAAAGGGCCAAGAGGGGTTCCTTGAGGGACGCCATATTCAATATCACAGAAAACTAACCATCAATTTCCAAAGACTGTCAATCAAACTATCATAATCTAAAGTGTTAAACACTGTGTGAAGGACAGATTCTTCAGAGCTGAAGTTTGCTTGATAAACACTTGATAAACTTTTGTAATATGCCGTAGTCATTTAGATGATTAGGTAAAAGGTTAACAGATGTTTTTCTTAAAAGGTTTACCTAGAAAAAGGAGATCACAGATGGGCCTGTAATTTTAAGGGCCGACACTCTCCGGGCTGCATTTCTTTCACAGAGGGTATACGGTTGCTGTTTTGAAAGCTTTGTGGTAGATTTCTAATTGCAGGTTGTTACCTGACATAGACACTGGAAGCTGAGTTTAAAGAGCACGGTTGGAGGGGGATCAAGAACAGAAGACACACAGGAAGATGACTTCATCTGGCTAATGGCGGCATAAACTGTGTCTCATAATGAAAGATTGTAATTCTAGATCCCAGGGAGTCGTTACAGAACTGGCAAAACTAGCTTCCTTGATGACTAACTCAAATTCCACACCTTTGAGAAATGATGGTTGAGAGACTTAGGATACTGTCATTTAACTCCCTCTAACTTCTGCATGCAGCTCATAATAAGATTCCTCTTCTAACCTTTAGCTCAGACTCAACAAAGTGAGGGATTTTAAAGGACAACTGTGTTGCACATGCGTGATTTATAGCCGGGGTGTCATGCATCGTACAGACTGTGCCCACTCATCAATAGAGTGGCTCAGCAGGCTCCTTTTGTAATCAAGATTGAGTGGTGAGAAAGGCCTGCATCAGAGATCCCGACACCACACTGTCTCTAAATGGTGCATGTAGATACATTAACACACATTAATTTCCGTGGCATTCAAATCCAACTAAGGCTAAATTTTATACACTTAAAACTGTTAGATTTCAGACAGTGGGTCATATTTATTTCCCAACTTATCTTAGGCTCACAAGCCATTTGTCTGACACCTGCTCAGGGGACTGCAAGGGAGGGAAATTGAGCAATTATATAAATCAATATCACTCTGAACCACTGCAGAGGGCTGATTTCAGGTAAGTGGGCCACATCAATTGCCCGCAATTCAAAGCCAGGCTTAACTGACTTGTCTTGTGAATAAATATGAGATCACAGGCACCGACACAGACAACGAGACACTCAGGAGCAAGTAGAGATGAGAATAACCTTGGGAAACACACTGTAACGGCCACGTCATCGGCTGTACTGTATCACGTTTTCCCTGGGTTTTCTCACTGAGTGCAGCTTATATTTTGTATTACAAGCGCTGTAACTAAAGTATCTTTACTTCTGTCATCACTCAACCATGGAGGGATGCTGTATATCACCCTGGATGATCCGTCCGATTCAAGTAACCCCGTGAGGGATCCCAAACTCTTCCACCTTGGAGACAATCAACAAGGCCACTTAGCCAACCCGAAATCGAAGTGCTTAGTGTCGTTGCCCGATGCATCCTGAATGACAGCTGACAAAGCAAGCTCATCAAAGCACTCTCCAGGTGGCGATACTAAGTGGTGTGAAAACTGGCTGTGGGCGCCTCATCAAAAACCATTCACCTGAGACTAGCAATAGCAGCTGCTGATGAGGAGCTTGTGTTTTGCTGGCAGATAGTGTTATTGAGACATTTTGTTCTGTTCACACACACCAGCTCGCAGTCCCCTGGGACAAGGCGAGGGAGGGAGGCAGCCTGCAGCACTGGAACTGGAGGGAGGAACCAGATCCCAGCACATGACAGGGTGATACTGGTACACAACAACAAGCTGCCGGCTGCGTGGTGTGGTGTGGTGGTGGAGGGTGGGGGACAAACTATTCCCCACCAACTTCAACCCATTTTACGCAACCATATGCTACATATGATGCTGTGCTCTGGAAGGAAAAGTGAGACACACAACAACAAGAACAAGCACCATTAGCCGCCCACAGCTTGTGCTTAGACACACACACTCCAACAGACACACACGCGCACACACACACGCACTCAAAGACAATTGAATGCTCACCCACGCTGACGCATGAAACAGAGCAGCTCGCCACGAAAAAACACTTACATTATCGCACTCTGGTTGATTCACAGGTCCTCGAGCCTACGTTGTCATTAGAGTGCAGCCCTTTGACAAATGCATCATTTCACGGAGAGAAATTACTTTCCTGCGCTCCTCCCATCAGCCCCATGTCTGTACAAACGTCATTCGAACCAGTGGCCGACACAGCTGTCAGATCAGACAGCAGACAGACTTGGACGGAGCTAAAGGTGGAGCAGCAGGTGAAAGGGTTGGGGGGGTTGGTGGTTTGGGAGGGGAGCAGAGTTTGCAGGCACAGATAGAGGAATGAAACAAGCATAAGAGGGTGTGGCAGGCAGGGCTCACCATTCTCAAACCAGACCTCGCATTCCTGAAGGCTGGGGTACGGCACCAGCTCCCCTCCTTCCCCTTCCAGCGACACGAGCAGTCCTTCCTCCCTAAGCGATGACCAGTTCATCAAAAACAAGCGGAAAAAGAGGAGAGAAAAAGAAAACAGGAGGAGGAAAACACCTGCAGCCGAGCAGGGGGAGGATAAGTGCGGAGGAACTGAAGCTCTCTCTCCGTTTCTTCCCTCTTGTTTCCTTTCTGAGGAAATCTCCACAGGTTTCAGTGCTGATGCTGCCCGCACAATTCAGTCGCAGTAAATGAAACAGAGCCAGGCAGATATGGCAGGGACGGGAGGAGCGAGAGGAGGAGGAGGAGGAGGAAGACGAGGAGGAGGAGGAGGAGGAGGAGGAGAAATGAGAGGCAGAGAGGGAGGAAAAGGGAAGGAGGAAGGAAGAGCGCAGCAGTCACTGTGTCACTGGGGGACACAGAGGTGACACTTCTGCGATGGCGGTAGTACCGAGGGCTGACAGGTGAGCAAAACCTTCGCCACTACGACAGAGGACGGGAAAAAAAGAGAAAAAGGAAAAACAAGCAGTGCAGGGAGCTTCTTCCTGCGAGGAGCCTGTGTGCACAGATCGTACCGAGCTCCTCGTTCGCCTCCGTGACTGCATTAGCGCTTAGCGTGTTATGTATAGATGTGAGAGGCGCTCTCTCTCTACAGGAACAGGAGCCCAGGTCTCCAACAGATGAATGGTGCAGTGCTGCTGTTGTCATGGCAACCGCAGAGCAAAAGGAGGGGGAGGAGAAGGGTGGGTATTGAGGGAGGAAGGAAAATGGCATAAAAAAAAAGAAAGGGAGGGAGGGAGGAAAGGAGGGAGGGAGGGTATTATTAAAGGGATACAGTTTTTTGTGGACGGAGCTTTGGGGACACATAAGATCACATAAGTGGGGGGAAAAAGAGGAGAGGTATCATTTGATAGGGACAAGGCTTTCAATAAAACCCGCTCCATCTTCCTCTTGGGCTCAGGCATCCCTGCCTGTCCTTGTTTTACCCTTGAAACTGTATTTGTACAGCTGCAGACAGGTTTTACGCCTATTTAGGGGTTCAAACCCACGGGCCTGAGAGTTTATTGTGCACGGCCTTTTCTTGTGTCCAAGTTCATGTCCGTCAGCCTGTGAGCCTGCTGTTTTCTGAGTGTTTTTTATTAATCTCCTCCAGTCACACTTATTTCCCCAGGGTGACATCTCCAAACAGCATTTGCAGCATGCTACCGACGAGCCTTAAAGATGAGCTACAGTCACAGGCAGTGGAGGAAGAAGTAGTCAGATCCTCTTCTTCAGTAAAAGTACTGATAGCACTCTGAGAAAATACTCCGCGAAAAGAAAAAGTCCAGCATTCAAATCTTACTTCAGTGAAAGAGAAAGCAACTAAAAATGTCTCTTCCAGGGTTCAACGATTGCATATGTTGTTTTTGATTGAAAGACAAGTTCAACCAAAAATATAAAATTCAGACGGTCCACAAAATAACCCAACACGTGAAGCAGAAGCAGACTTCTTCTTAAAACAACAACAACATGAAGCATAAAATGACTCGAGACAACTGGCGTGATCAAAGTCTCCGGAAGCCCACGGATCCCAGACTGATTTAAAACGGAGTGATTTACATCATTTTGAAAGCTGAAATCATCACTGTAGCCGCTAGGCTAAAAGCTTTAGCAGGCACCCTGTCTGCAGTGGGTACATGAGCTTGACAGTGTGTTGTATATTGTCTGTCAAAATTAGTTTTGGATTTTGGAAGATTTTAACATTTTGAAACAAGTCCCCAAAAAGAATTCTGCAACGCTGTTTTTGCTGTGATGCTCCAGAAATGTTTTGCATACTACGAAACTTCCCCAGATTTTCCGTCAGTATGGGGCTGAACAGATAATGACTGATTCATTTTTAATTTCTGGTTGAACTTATCCTTTAATATTACAGCAGCTTTAATGTGACGATTGATTTTCCAGCTAATCCAAGAGGCTTTTTAAAGAGTTTATTCAGCTGGAGAAGTGGAAAAGTACATGAACATGAGTACATTACTTGACTACATGTACTTAGTTACATTCCAGAGATTGCTACAGTCCAAATGTTTATGATTATTCTGGGCTATGAAAACTGGATCTTTTATCTAACCAGCGATCATTGATTTATTTCCTTCCATTTTTAGTTTTTGTGGGAATAAATAACTTTACATTTACATCTGCAGCATGATACCAAGGGATGTGTATTTTTAGGCTGGTTGAATATTGTCAAAAACATGCAAAATAATCCAGTGAGATGACAAGTGGGGGTGTTTGATCACATGCCTCGCTTTAACGGCAAGGAACCATTATGATTGAAATGAGCACAGATAGAATTGCTCAAGGAGGTGTGTGAGAAACAGAAGCATCAGGAAACATTCAGACTGACTCGTGTCTTGTTTTTGTAACTGAAAAGCTCATAACGATTTGGGGAGTAATCCAATCCTGAGTTTTCAATTTTGTTTGGATCATGTACTCTGTTTTAAAATCAATATAAATCTTATGCAAATGAATTTTGTCTTTAAATCATCCAAACACAACCGCATGCAGCTCCCGACAGCTTAAAGCTCCAGAAATAAACTCTGATCTTTATTTTCATTCCCACAAAACACAGCTTTGTGGATGTCATGTGGTGTTTTGTCTTTCTTGCATGCATAGTTTATGTTCCCTGTCCCTTTTCCATGAATTTATTCAACAGAGATGGTGGCAGACTTTCTTTTTAACTTGTACCTTTTATAAAAAGCGACCCACAAAGATTGTTAATTATGATTCCATCAGATGTTAAAAACTCAAAAATACAAAAGAAAATCTAAGAGACTCCAGAAAACATTGTAAGAAAACCTCTGAGCTGTCCACCTAGCTGCCTTTTTTAAAATTTCACTTCATTTCATTTCGTTTCATCATTGTTCTAACCCTGTGTATTGTTGTTTTAGAAAAAAAAGTATAAATAGATTTGTTTTCTAACAGAGATTTAAATGTGAGGATCAATAGCACGCTCTTATACACATCCAGCAGATTGTTAGCTTAGCACATAAACAGGAAAATGAGAATAAGAAAGATTTCTGATGATATTTCATCGCTAAACATCGAGACTATTGGATGAGTAAAATATCAGAAGAATTTCTGTCACAGCACTTAATCCAACTGGATCTTTAGCGCTCCTCCTGAGTGCATTCGATTTCAATTACCCCTTTCCACACTTAACCTTCACTCTTTATTTTTTCCGCCTGTGACAGTCGAGCTGAAAATGTCACATTTCCTTTTTCAGCTGAAAGAATGATTTGGAGGTGTCCGTGGTGGCTGGGATGGTTGAAGCAAGAAATAATGACAATAATTGTAGAACAATTTTCTCAAGGTGCAGAGTTGGGTAAGGAGGCGTGGAGATTGAGATGTCCCGAATGTCAGTGTTCATTTCCCAAAATTCACAGAGGATGCCAGATGCCGTATAAAACACGAGGCTGGCTAAGGAGGCGTGGAGAGACGGAGATTGAGATGTCCTAAACGTCAGCCTCTGTTTCAAAAATTCCCCCGATCGGATAAGATACTATAAAGTGTCCAAGGCATGATGCAGTGCAGGATTGAGTTAGATGACATCTTGACTTATAAGAAAAGTCCAGACTCACATTTTGGTGACCAGAGTGTAACATTTTGAATACAGGACTTCTACTTTGGTCTTGTTCTACTGCATAAATACCTCATCCTTAATCCTTAAAGGGGTACTCTGGCATTTTCACACCAATTTAAAAGGTGTTAATGACCAATAATTCCGGAGTAAGTCCAGTACATCACGTCAGCCAGCAGCCACGACACAGCTGCAATGGCTGCCACGTAATCCTTCAGGGGGCAACTATGACCCTCAAAGTACGACCACTAAAAGTTTGTCCTTGCCAGTGACGGGCTCTGATGGTTATTTTAAGTGTCCGACTAAATTACAGAGAGAATCCCGACAGAGAAAGAGCTTTTGGTTAAAGACTAAAATCCTTTGAAACAGCCGCTATATTGCTCTCAACAAATCCACCAGACTCCATTTAAGAAACTGCAATTTTAACGCACTTCGTTCAAACTCGACAGAAATATAAAAAACAGTCTTTGTTTGTCTTTACACTGTTCCAACAATCATCGGCTCTGGTTTGGTCCAATTAAACCCTTAATAATCTGCGTAACATGTAAAATAATCTGACTCTACACACCATGTTCTCTGATATCAGGATTATGTCGCAGCCGTTGCAGCTCGTGTCGCAGGTGCCGCCTGAGCTGATTTGGACCAATACAAAAACATTTTGTACCTATCAGTCTTTACACATCAAATCATGTTAACATCTACATGTTTATAAAAACAGGAGTTCCCCTTTTTGTCCTTAAAGTGCTCTGACAAAAGACCATGACAGCTGTGGACACAAGATCTACTGATACGAACACCATGTGACACGATCTTGTGGTCAGATTGTGTTCTCTACAACAGCAAAGACATTCAGACGGACATATTTTCTAGCTGGAACTAGTGAGCGTTGGACTTGAAAGACAGCATGAAAGAAATCGATTATGGTGCAGACAGTTTGTCATTGATGTTTATGTTAGTGAGAGAAGTTGTATATGGTGTGAAGAAACTATTCGCTCGGTCATTTTTCAAGCAAAATGTCAAATGTTAAATGTGAGAATCTGTTGCTTTTCTTTGTTATCTATGATCGTAAATGA
Source organism: Acanthopagrus latus (assembly GCF_904848185.1). Taxonomy (NCBI): domain Eukaryota; kingdom Metazoa; phylum Chordata; class Actinopteri; order Spariformes; family Sparidae; genus Acanthopagrus; species Acanthopagrus latus. Next base: position 21,118,443 of record NC_051058.1, on the reverse strand, counting down.
AGAGTCTTTCACTGTTGGTTTGACAAAAGAAGAATCTGAAGACGTCACTCTGAGCTCTGGGAATTGTATGAAGCATTTTTCACAACTTTTTGACCTTTTATAGACTAAATGATTAAGCATGATTGATGAATAATGAAATGAATCATTTGTTGCAGCCATCCTTTCTTGAAGTAGCTCTCCTATTACATCACGATGTCACTCCGTACGACATTAATGACTTTCAAGATGACTCATGAAGTATTTTCTGTTACCAGCCTTCGACTTCAGGTCATGACAGCCTACATTTCCTCGATGCATTTTGAAAAATCCCCCCAAATAATGAGCCTGAACTTGAGTTTCAGCTTTCAGGGTTTTAAGATCTTGTTATATTCCATTGTATTCGTGCAAGACACATCCCAACAAGTGATCCTCTCAAACACTTAAACACCAAACAATGACACAGGCATCATTCATCACGAGCAGCTAATTTAACAGCGCTCGTCTGTTTTTACTGTGGATCCTTTAAGGACACCCACACAATGAGCTGTAAAGCCTGACTAAGCAGTTCCCCGTTAATCCTGACCATCCACGCTGCTGCTGAGCGGTTTTTTTATGCCCGCGTCACGTGACCGTTTACAAGTTATCTTACTGTAGTACACTGCCACTTATTCACACATCACTCTATTACTGTAAGCACCAGAGAGACAATTGATTTTAGATATACTCATACTACTGTGATAATTGCAGTGAAGTGTGGGAGAAAAATTAGGCTGTATAATTAAATCAAACCTATTCTCAGGTTTTAAGGCCTAATGCAATTTTCTACCTTTATGTGGCAATCTATGGGGAGGCAGTAATTGTATTGATTACTGCCATTAATTAGGGGAAAGTGGTGTAATCTGGGGAGGGATGTTCAAATAATTCCCTTTACATGTTTCTGAGTGAAGCAGCGCCAATCAATCAAGTGGGGCGACGTCTCTGGGAGCATTTCACTTGAGTGAGGTATTTATTAAGGACAAATAAGCAATCAGTGATTACAAGTCATAACAATCAGCCACGGAGATATCGCTGAGAGAATGAGCAATCATCGCCACTCATAGCATTAGACAACAGGGGACTAAAAATAGGCAACGTAAACACACGCATGAAGATGAAGGAATGCTGCAACAAACACGGCTGGCAAGAACGTATGTATTCATGAGGGCACAGCGGGAGACGGAGGAGCTTCATAACATGACATGCTCGGAAAGAAAAAAACACGTGCCAGAAAATGAACGTTTTTCTGGAGAAATAGCTCGTAATTACATCAAATCACAATAGTTAGAAAGCAGACAATGGCGGTGTCACGCCCAGAGCTGGAGAAAAAAAAAACATTTGGTTAACGTGCACTCAGACACAGAAGCTCTGTCCTGACCGTGTAGTCCGACCTTTCAGAGGGATTAAAAACATGTTCCCTTCAGGGTTTAATAAAGAACAAAAATACTATTGTTGGTTCAGTTGGATTAAAGGGGATGGAGACTCCAGTTTTGATGAGTTTGTGTGAAGAACTCGAGTCTGGGCAAAACATCAGCCGGCTGATACTGGGTCAGTTTATTTATTCATTATATTATATATATTTCAACCGCTGGCTATTTGTTGTAAATCACTGAATGTTTTTGCTTTTACCTCCGCTTTGCTTTTAATTTTAGCTTTTAATTGTTGCAGTATCAAAGTATGACTTCACACAACTGAACTTTTCTAGCATCGACACATCCAACATGCACAGAGGCTCTCGAGTGCACTGAGGTCCCCCTTCGTCCTTCAGGTCCCGGAAGACCTGCTCTCGAGTGGCATCGAGCACCAGATTGCACCAGGTCTCGACCGCCCCGGCTTTCTCACCCTTTAATTAATTCTACTCAGCACCACTTCCTGCACAGCTTGACGGTACCGAGCTTATGTGTGTGCGTATGTGAGCCTGCGTCAAAAGGCCAGGCACACCCTCCCATGCCAGAGATGGCAGAGGTGGGAGAGGAGCACATTAGAGAGCACACAGCAGCAGGTCTGAAGGCTGCAGCACTTTGATCTCCCCCCGGTGGATCCCACCAACCGCAGCCTCTCTTTTTTGCCCTCCTGTGTGGCCCCTGATTGGCCTGAGGGAGGCTGAGAAGTGGTGGTGTTGGGGAGGACTGGTGTTGAGTTATTCAACCTCAAGGCTCTGATAGAATGAAAATGCTATGAAAGCTCTGACCTTTTCAGAGAATCATTGAGTTTCTGATTTAATCCCCTCTGCCTGCATGAAGACTCTCGAGGGGGCCCTCAGATGCTCGAGGGGTCAGCTCATGAAACGGAGTGCTGAGGAAGGCAGGAGACGTACTGCACCATGCTGCCATCGCAGCGGACTGGTTTCAGTTTGTCTTTTGGTTGAGCCACAAGTTGTCAACTCCTTTTTTTATATGGAAGTTAAATTATGCAAAAGCAGTAACATCATTTTTACTATGTGAAAGAATACATGAAAAAATACATCTTATGGCCATTTTGTACTGATAAGTAAAGTCCAGCAACAATATATCTGAATTTCCTGTTATCAAATATACATCTGACACATGTTCACACCTTTCTCCTCGTTTACTCTTTTATTCTGACGATCACAGGGGGCGCACTGACGTTAATTGCCTTTGAGAGGCTGTGCGAACACAGAGCAGTGACGTGAGCAGACTCTCCAAATAAATGAATCAATGGAAACTAATCAATTTTAGTTTCTGCCAGAGAGTCACAAAGGTTCAAACCAGAGGGAAGAATTACTCTGCTTTCTTCCCCGTGAGTTAAAGGGAAACTCCACACATTTTACATTAGATTACCTCTGCACTCCCTGAGACCTGTGGACACACTTTAATGTTTAAAAATTATTACCCTGGAAACCTACCCTGGGTACCCTTTCAAAATAAAATCAAAAGTATGTAATGTAAGTGTACAGAGTGATGATTTAAAATCAAAATGCTGTGGCAGTGTAGTTGTTATTTGTTTGAAATCCTACCTGATTTTGAGGTCTCAAGGTTGGCAAGTATGTCCATAGAAAATCATATTTCATGTTGTTTTCATCAGTGATGTAATTATTACAACAGTAAAACACACAATAGTTGATGTGACAGAGACATAAATCTGGAAGGATTAACACTGTTAAGGGCTTATCCTGCCAAAATGATGTCGCTCACTGTCGCCGGCACAAACACACAAATACTTAAGATGAGAGGTGTAAGCAGGCTTACAAAGGTAAAACAAATCAAAGGCAGCAAAGTGATGTTTCAAAAAAAAAAAATCACTAATTCCCAATTTAAAATCTAAAAGCAGCCCTCAAATCCGTCACCACCTGACCTGCTGATGACATGTGTGATTGTACTGCGAAGAGACATTTCTCTACGTCAGCCGTGGGGTAAGAATAGGACCAGTGAGACAGCATTAATCACACCATTCTCAAACAACAGGGTCTCCTTTCAAAATAACAGCACAGCCGCACAAATAGAAGTACACTGACAGCTTCACATCAATCTAATAAAATCACTTTGAGTCTCATAGATGAAAGTATACACACCAAATTAGGCTTTATCTGCCATGTTACATGAAGTAAAATGGAACAAAGATGGCTTCCCTAAACAGCAGAAAGTGTGATAAAACCAGCTTGGTCTGAAATCCAATTCTCAAGTCCAGATTCTCCCTCTAAACAGCCTCTGCTGGATCCTGTCACCCACACAGAGCCCTCCACAGTGGTGTGGCACACCCGGTACAAATGGAAGAAAAAACACTTTCGGCGTGTTTCCTCTCTAAAACCCACACTTTGGATGACCCGGGAGAGAGAATAAATCATTCTGTGTGATGTAAAAAATAAAAATAAATCACGGTCCCCCCAGCATATCAGAAATGGTTAATGATCTGAAGGTAGCTGAGAGGCTGGTGCACCCTAGTGGTGACTACTGAATCAAGCTTTAAAGTCCTTCACACCCACTCTGCTTCTGTGTGGAGGCTGCACTGATATTGGGTGAAAGCTGTAATGTCAATATTTCATTTTGCAATTTGAAAATGCAGCGCAGCAGTAAAGCCTCGGATGTCCACGCTGACAAACCACAGCTTCCCCCAGAAAGTACATGACATAAGACTCATAATCCAGTTAATGGGGAGACAAGGAGGGTGTGTGTGTGTGTGTGTGGGGTGGGGGGGGATTTTCCACATTGTCTGAGTGTGGAAGGAAACGATTAGCAGTGGGAGATATAGAGCGATAAAGGAGGAGGCAGAGCCGACCACAGCTCAGAGTCTATCAGCTGTTCTTGGCACTGTCAATTAGGTAGGACTTTGGTGATTACAAGAATTGGAAATTGCAGTGTTTGCCGCAGGCCACAGCTTTATGTTTCGACTCACAATTAGTGGGTAAGTAGTACGGTAAGTGATTACTGCTTTTTGGCAACTGTCGGGTTGAGGAGCAGTTCCACTCCTCTTCACTTTGTCATAAAAATCTGTTTTACTTCAGTGTGCGTGATTCCCTGATTACCCTGCCTACAGTGGTACAGTGAAGGGTTAAAGGGAGGCTGTATTAGCACAATGAGTCTATGGGGGAGGACAGCTACAGGCGAGGATGTGCGTACAAGACAAATTTGAACCAGATTCAGCCCACATCTCTGCTGGCTGTGGTTTTCTTTTCCCAAATGTGCCAACACTGCTTGACTAATTCAAATCTTGCACTCAGAATGGCTCTGACTTCACTGCAGTGTCTCTACCTGTGAGCTTCTTCACCGGCTGCAGCCTGACACTGATGGTCTGGTGGGTGAGCAGCGGGGAGGAGGGCAGCGAGCGTGACACGCCCTCCATTATGCGAATGTGCTGCATGCCCTCGGTCATGGAGAGCGGGGGCACAGCGTAGTCTCCCTCGAAGACACAGTCGCTGTCTATGCTGCCACCTGCAGGATGGGAGGGGAAGACAAAGCAGTGTGAGAGGCTTTTCCCTGTGTTCAACAGTGCATTAGAGGTAATTACAACACTGCAAGCGGGTTATGGAGGAGTGTATGGATATTTAACTGTGAAGAAATTACAAGGCAAAAACCTGGGATTGAGATATTGAGATTAAAAAAAAAAAAGTATCCAGCTACACTGCAATACAAAATCAGAGACAAAACAACAATAACATTAGGACAATGTATAACATCATCAATAAACAGTAAATATCTATTTAATTAAACATTAACTATGCTAATGTTAAATTACATTTTTCCTAGGCCTTTAAACAGACTTTTCAACAGATGACAGGAGTTTTAGATGCACTGCAAAGAATCACATTTGTGTTAACATGGGAGACAAACATGTTTTGAGTTACTGTAAGGTTACGCTGAATTCAAATCAACAACAACAGCACATGCACTCCTGCAGTTTAAGAATTTATGACTATAACCCAAGTTGTTTACATCTGTGGACCTCATCTCATTTACATAAGAAAAGACACATTAATAATGGAATCAAACACAATTGAAAACTGTTGTTATGAAAATTTTAAAAGTCTTCTGACAGTTTTGGCAGGCAAAATCCACCAAGGTCGTGTTTTAAGCTTTTAACTTAACTTGCTGATTAAATGTTTTGAATCAACTGATGGTTCCGTCTGTAGCAGTGGTTCCCAAATGGTGCGCCGCAGCAGACTGGTGTCTTGTAAGTCAAGTCCAGGCATGTCGTGGGATTGTATTTCTAACCTACATTATGACTGCTAAGTAATCAATGAGTTTTTAATCTACTATGTCGTTCATTTGTACACCCTAAAAAAAATAAACATAACAGTGTGACTGGATGACGATGATATAGAGGCTTTTGTGCACAGATACTATTGCAGGTATGTCTAGGTATGTTTTTTTTGTCACAAAAAGTTAAAAAAAAATCACTGATTAATAAGATTATCGCAACTTCCCACACCGATTGTCTTTCTTTGTTCTTAATAGTTAGACTGTTGAATTTACAACCTTAATAAATTACCATCAGGGTATTTAAGAGAGAAGCAGCTCATCCTCACATTCACTGAGCCTGAAGGAACAAATGTGTTGTGTTTGTTTTTGATAAAAGAGAAACGATTTATGATCAAAGCCCAATAAATGGTTTAACATTAGCACTGTTTATTCAAGGGCAACGGAGCTGGACTGCATTTGATTCTGCTGTTGTTTCTGTTTGTTTACCCCTGTAGAAAGTGTATGACAGATATGATAACTCTGATAGTGCCTCACCCTGGTCCCTGTGCAACAACAGTATTGAGTGCAACAGGATTGGCGTGACCCAGAAGTGAGCGCAGCCCTGCAGGCAACACGTGCTGTTTGCTTTCACTGTTAAAAACTACAGTCTGCCTGCCCTGACCTCTGTGAGCCCCACAGTAACACAATACCCCACAATTTTCATGTAATAAAGGAGGACTTTCTAACCATCTGAAATGTTTTTTAAATAATCCAAAAAGAAACAGTGCAGTCATAACCATGAGAGGGCATTTTATTTACAAAAAAAAAAGGCCCGCACAATGAGCCGTAATTACAGACGGAGCACAAACAGCCACTCTCCATCACTCACACACCGCCTTTTTCTCTCTTGCTTCAAAAACCGCAAATTATGACAAGTTAGGGCCCTGTTTTTAACTCCACACACACTCACACACGTTCCCCGGTGAACAGAATCAGCCAGCTGTCTGTAAACATAACATCCATTTTGTGAATCGGGCTCTGCCCTCGGACTGCCCATTTCCCTGCAGACGGAGCTGTAAAAGCAAACTGGTCAAGCAACAGTCTCGCATCAGAAAGCAGCCGCAACAGTGAGACATGAGCCATTATCAGACACGAGTCCGTGACAAGTCCCAGAGGAAGCCCGCGCGACTGTTCGGATGAGGTCAAATCGGTTGTTGTAATGCAAAAAACAAAACACCAGTCTTGAAACACTTGCAAGAAAAATAACAAAAACACATCCACACGTCCCTGTGTGGCTCCAGCAGTGCTGGAGTCGGTCCATCCATTCACTGGGGAATGTCACTGCAGAGGCAAAAACAACAGCCAGAGCAGCGGTTACATCCCAGAGTGTGGAAATGGAAATTTTCCTCATGTATGCAGAGCCTGGTGTGAATACCAACGGGGAAATTGGTATTCTGGTTGCAATTATTGGTAGTCAGGACCCAAATTAATTCTCATGCATTCCAATATTGGATGAAAACACACACTTATGCAACTGTTTACCAATTACGATACCGAAAGTGGTGCAAATTTTACACAGAATCTCAACACTTGGCGAATTTCTTTTCTGCACAGCCTTGTGAAAGCAGACATAAACTGAGATACGCTGAAGGAGAAATCAGGAGGTGTGATTTAGGGCAAAAAGAGACGCAGGGTGGAGAGGGAGGAGAGGCCGCACTTCAGCAGTGAGATGCAGAGAACAAAAGCATCGAGGGGGAAATGATGGTGTTTTATTTTAGTCTGTGATGATGAGAGACATGTTTAAGGGCCACTTCATGCCTCGAAATAAACACAAACACCTACTTGTCGAGGTGTTCCGCTCAAAACATGCACGAGGAGAGGGAAAAAAGTATGAAATTATAATCGCTCAAAACATTTCCTGCCAACATTCCTGCTGTTGATAAACATCTACATCCTATTTTTTCCTAGACGTAACTCAGATTTAGGGCCAAACATTACTAAAATATAAACTTCACACAGTTGTCTCCTTGTAAAAATGAATTCATTTCCAGGAGTCGTAAAGTTTGCTGCCATAAAGTCAAATAAAATACAACCAGGTAAACACGGCCTTGGTGGGTTTGTGCTGTGGAAAGATTAAGGGAGAAGAAATAGAGTCTAGAAAGAGAACGCCAAGAGGGAAGTATTACAGGAAATGAGGAGGCAAAGGTGGAGAATAGAGCTTGCATGGTTTTTCTCGCCCTCTCATTCACTCACATCTAACACACTTTGGGGCCCGGGAGAAGCTCGGTACGCCTCGTAATAAGCAACAGAAGAGAAGAAGACCTATTGTTGGAGCGCTCAGATGGATTTAACAGGCAAAGCTGAGGTCAGGGCTCCAGACTCCTGCTGACTACCTGTAACTCTTCACCTGTCTGATGAATATTCCATTATCGACAATTATTCAACCATCTACCTTGACAATCAATTAATCTCTTTGTAAATCAAGTGAATCTTTTTATGTACATTTGATAAATTAAACCAGTTCAAACAATCAACATCTGTTTGGGTATTTCTTTAAGAAAAAAAAACATACAAATTCTCTGATTCTGGCTTTTTAAATGTGAATAATTTCTGGTTTCTTTCCTCCTCTATCATAGCAAACTGAAACGAGACATCTGAGGATGCCATCTTGTGTTTTGTGAAACAACTTTGGGACAAGGTGACCACAGTTCGAGTCTACATTTCATTATTTATAAGTGTGAAACTAGATGTATATATTTGATGATGGATCACAGTGTTTGAACTTCTGAAAGCAGGACACCACTGGATATTTTTATGGAGGATCTGGGACGTTTCCAGCTGTGTTTGTGGTGACCAAAACTGGAAATCTATCAATGGGATGTCAACCCATCTCCAGTCATGTTTCTGGCAACAAAACCGGCTGTTTTAACGAGACCTGGGGACAATTTTTAGCCAAACTAGAGGTTGATGGTTTCTAAGCCATAACCAAGTGGTCTTTGTACCTAAACCTCACAAGAGCATAAGGACAGTGTTGCAACATTAAGCAACTAAAAGATCAACTTATCTGGGATTCTGCAGAAACGTACCTAGATTACATTTATCCTCACAATCAGTTTTGTCAAAAATAAGTCATTCTTATTCATAATAGCAGCCTGGCAAAGAGCAAAACCTCTTTATGGAAGAGGGGTTGGGGCTCAGCACAAGTATAACATAAAAAACACACAACCTTGCACACAAGCAACTGGCACATAGTTACTAGACAAATACTTCAGTGTAGTGAGCATCAAACTCAAGCACAGAAGCAGAAAAAGAAATATGAGTCAAGAGATATTTTTGTTTGCTTACCTTGGCCGACGTGGCTCAGGTGAGGGTCTAGACTGGGCGAGCGTGGATCTGCCAAGTCCTCGCTCCCACCATCTGCAGACGAGGAGCAGAGAGAGAAAGACAGGGAGTGAGCTCGCTGATGCTGGTAGCGTGGCAAGGAGGAGTGGGCCAGCAGCACGGCCACATCCTCCTCCCCGATCAGCCAGGTGTGGGACCGGAGGACCCCCAGCAGGCTGCTCACACACAGACCCTCCACACCCTTCCTCCTGGGACCCAAGTGGCCTCTTATGGTGGCGAAGGGGGACCTCGCCGCTGAGCTCCATTTCTTCCTCCTCCCCATGTTTAGACTAAACAGCCAGTGAGCCTCTATCTTTAGGGCCTGATAACAAAATAGTTTACATTGCAGCCACTGTTGCATGCACCGAGTCCTGTGTTAGAGCTCTCTGGGCTCTCCGGTTCACTGAGCGAGGACTAGCAGTAAAAGAGTGGGCGTTTCCCAGGATAGATCCACATACGGTTAATGATATGAGGATCAATTACGCCCAAGGGAGCAGGCAGGCAGAATTAGCCACAGTGGATGGAGCTGAGAAGAGGGGAGTGGAGGGGGGCGGCATCGCTGGGAAGCACAGTCAGTGTCACCGGGGGATTGTTTCATAATCCTGTTCGAGTGCGGATGGATCTACTGTAAAGCACGACAGGCCAGCAGAGGAGGAACAAATGATTTATACTCAGAATTAATACATCCCGCAGGAATTAAGCGAGCTATTAATAAAATCTGAACCACGAAGATGTATGAAAACGTGCCTAAGCCAACGGATTTTCCACGTGTAGACAGATCAAAGATTGTTGCATTAAGTAGAGAAGACAAGGAGGGCTGTTATCAGTAAAAGGATTGTGTATTTTGGCGGGCCCCGCATTGTGTTTCAATCACTGAGCTCACCATCAGCCCAAACAAATACTCAAGTATTATCTCTCCCATCGCAGATTCACACACTGTGTGCCAGTAGCCACACAGCGGGCTAGATTGGCTCGCTGGTGGAAAGATCAAGCTTGTCGATGGACAGATAGAATAAGCCGTGGGGCATCACTGTGTGAGAACTGGGCCAGCCTGCGACTGACACTGATTGTAGAAGGAGAGTCCATTACAGAGGATTTTTGTAGTTTGACCTGAGCCACCATGTCAGGAGGATGTGACAGATTAAAAAGTGTACCAACAATGTCAAATGAATTCAGATATAAGACTCTTTCTCTTTCTCTTTCTAACGACTGAAACCACAAAATGTAACTTTCTGGAGAAAGATCATTAATCATTGAGTGTCATCCCCAGATCATTAAACACATCAACCATCCCTCGCTCTTTCTTTGGTTCGATTGCCTTCTTCACGTCTGTTTTCCAGTCCTGTCTCATTTTTTTTTGCCCTTTTTCTTGCTGCTTATACACATTGAGTCCACTTGGAAATACCAGCAACGAAGGTAAGCAACAGAAAATCCTGTTCAGTTGCACAGGATCACCACAAACATACATGAGCCACAATGAACAGGAAATCACATCAATTATCTAACTATTTCTCAATGTTGCAATAAAACAAACGTCTTCTTTGTGCTCTAGAAACAACAAAATTTAAAAAAACATAAATGGCGTTCACATCCAGGTTAGTGAGATGTGCTTACTGGATTACAGATTTTAAGAGATTTGTGCTCAAAATCTGAGTGAAATGATCTTTGTGTGTTTAAAGAAAGTTGAAAATCTTGTACAAAAACAAAATAATTCATATTTGTGTTTTGTTTTCCTTTTAAATTATGTATAGTGTTCTTGAGTACCATGAAAAGTGCTTTATGAGTAAATTATGTGCTTCCTTTTAAAAGTTTTGTTCAGTGACTTCTAAGCAATACAACCATGACAAAACCATAGATCCTGCTCCTAACACCACCTTCACTTGCATGTTCATCATCGGCAAACCCACTGAAAATAGCTTCTCACCTCCCATACCTGATGAGCCACATCATCTAGTAAAATCAATGTTGTGAAAATCAATACGGGGCTTTTTGAAGACGCTGCGCTCCCTTGCACAGTGAGCCGTGAAAACACACACACATGCGAGCACATATCAAGAGTGTGGCGCTGCGAGCGGAAAAGCTCAGTGATATACAGTAATAGATTCTGCACACTTTGCCATGCTCCTGCAGCGTATCTGATTAGCACCTTAGGTGACGTTTGGAGCAGCTCGCTCTTCATCAGACGAGTTCAGTAACTCGAAATGTCATAACTGAAGCGTTAATAATTTAAATGAAGGGAGGACAATGAGCTGTAGAATTAGTTACAGTAGATCACATAACTCTTTGGCCTTCGGATGTGTGGTGTTATCATTAATGTTTCATTTTAAAATCAGAAACAGTGCTTCTAATTGTGACACAGATATAGCGGGGGGAAAAAAATAAAAACAAGAGCTGCAGGCTTTGCTGGAAATGAAACAACTTTTTATTCAGGTTCAATCACATTCCGCCCACTACACAACTATTGTATGTTAAACCTTCAATTTGAATTACTTTGTTACTGAGGTTTTTGGAAGAATTCCACACAGCACAGACAGGGTTTTACCTCTTTTACAGCCGTTTCCTTTCTCACCACTATTTTTTTTCTTTTTAGTCCTGGGAAACATCTTTGTCCCTCTTTTATTCGAAACAGAACGCGCCTATTCTTCTGTGCAGATTGCTCTCTTGTTACCAGTGATCACAGCACAATGTCCTGCCACACAGATCAATGGCCTATTAAGCAGGGAACATGAAAGGGGAGGACCTTCGGTTGACAAAAGACAGACATGTTTTTTCCATCCGACCGCAGAGACAAACACTGGACATCATTCCAGTCTCTTACAGAACATCTGTCAACCACTTGTGTCAACTACAATGTACAGCTACATCACAGCTGAACACAGCTCAGTATCCGATTCACAGTCACATCCTATTCGGCCGTAAAATCAGAGCTGAAGGTAAAAGACTAGCTCCTAAACCGGAGAAATAATGGCGCACTTACTCTGTTGGCAAGTCTTTGGAGCTGTAATGCCACGGTGCTGTGTTAGGATGTCAAAGGAGCAAGCCAATTTCGCACTTGGACAAAGAGTCATTACGGGAGAAGTCGGCGTGACATCTGATAGTGATCCCATGGAGCATGGCAGAGAACTCCGCTATCATTATCGCTCAGACTGACTTTGATGAACCTGCTCGTGTTCACAGTGTTCAATGTGACCTCTGATCCGCGATGAGGCGTCTTTCCCAGGTGCTGTCTGAAGGATGGGTGCTATAAATTGTGGACTTTTGTGTGAGGAGTTAAGAGTTTAAGAGACAAAAAGCAAAGTTATCACTAGTTATGTAACAGAAACATATTGTATTTTCCAAATATGTAGCTTTATTTTCATTATTTGTATCACTTGAATGGTATCATATTAGACTGACATAAAGACTTGAGTATTCTCTCAATATTACCTTTAATCTTCGTGTTTTTTTGCGAGTTTATTTTGTTAACGTAATAGACCTATAAGTGGCAAACTGACCACTTTCATATCTTCATCTGAAATTATTTGGGCTATCATGTTATTGCCTCTTACCAGTACAAAGTGATATCAGGAGACAGGACGGGCCAGTGCTAGCTTGTTAGCATGCTAACTGCAGTAGACATCCCTAACATCGTTGACATGATGTCAGGACTGTTGTTTCCTCACTTTCTGTTGACAACTTTTGTTCATTTGTATGTTCTGAACTAAAATTCTTAAGCAAATGAAAATACATCAGCATGTATCGTCACATATATTTGGGCTCGATCTTAACAACTCCAGCATTACTAATCTCAAGGAGAGTACACATCTAACAATTAACTATTTGAAATTGAGTTTTTTCTGTGATTTATTGATCAACACTACACAAAAAAAAGAACTGATCTAAAAAGTACAATCGAAGCACGCCTACCTTTACTGAATGGACAGAGGAAAAGATTGCAACCGAGCCATGTAACTGAGACACATCCTGGATATCAGCAGTCCAGAGAATTACATCCTTCAGCTCAATGACTTCAACCAGTGACGGGGCAGTGATTCAGTGTTCGCTTCAATTCCTTTCTGCCTTATTTCTTACCTTTACTGATTGCCTCCGTGGGGCCCTAATGTTGTGTTGCCAACTTGTTGTCAATCCCCAGGTCCTCACCAGGAAGCGACCCTAATTAAACACCCGTATTCTCCCTGTTACTCCTCATGTCACGGCTGATTATTCTCTCCATTCATCACAGCAACATTCTAGGTGAGAAACAGAGGGGGCCTCGAAATCCTTCAACGATTTGATCCAGAGATTCTCCATCGTATTTCATAGCAGTTTCTCTACCAGGCACAAAGATTCATGTTCTACTTTGCATACCTTAAAGGCATGACGTCCACGCAGACAGAATAATAAATAATTGTGCAAGTTTGGTACATTTATAATTAAGTGCACAGCATCCTTGTATTATACTAGAAAGCTATTATACACTTTTTTTCTTAAGACAGCTAGATGTTAAACTATCTCAACTGCCCATAAATCTGATGTAGAAACAGGAATCATGTGCAGGCTGCAATAATAAAACATGCTGACATTTATTCAGCACACGGTGGCCCACACACACACGTAAATATAAACGTGTATACCATATATCACATATAGTTGTCATGTGTGAACAGATGCACCATGGTTAATTTTACCAGAATAGAGATTGATTTGATTTGAGTGTTAAAAAGAAAAAAGTTCAAAAACGGTAAAAGGTAAATGCCAAGAAGTGAATCAGTGCTGTGTTCTCTGTAGAGAGCAACAATCAGCAAGGCTGCCAAATTACATCTGATGTCACCAGAGAGGGGGCTGTGAAATGACTGCTCCTGTGCCTTTTAGCAAGGCATCTAAAAACCAGAGTCGAGTGGACCTCCAAGAGTCAAAACTCACACGTTTAACCAGAGAATCACAAAGTTGTAGGTTCTTTTTCTTTACATCAAGGCTCCAACCAATGATTCTTTTAATTACAACCTTGATTCTGAAAAACATCTAATTTTCTCCTCTTTGACGTATCAAAAACATGCAGAGACTAAAATGACCACAGTCAAGTTTCTGTTGCAGAGAATATTATGATGTCACGGTGCATTTAACCTCTGGTCTTTTGGATATCAAATGTCATGACTTTAGACCTTTGTTAAATTGTTTTCAAATTGTAACGTGACTACCATATGAATTCTTGAGTTATGGCCAAGAATGTGTTCTGTGACCTTTGACCTATGGCCCCAAACACTCTTATCAGTTCATCTTTGAGTCATAATGCACATTTTTCCCAAATTTGAAGAAATTCCCTCGGTGCATTCTGGAAATATGGTGTCAGCCTCTCCTTGAGTCCAACATTGGTTTAAACTTAATTAATTATGTTGACATTCTTCTTCATTAGAAACATCTGGCAGGCCGCGAGCCCCGCTGATAGTTCTAGTTGTTGTGCTTCTATCAATCAAATAATCATCTTACTTGTGCCTGAAGTTGTGATGGTTCAGATTTTGTCTAGAAGCAGCAAACTCTCCACACCACAGGTCCTGTAATCGATCGACTAAACAACGAATCATCAGCTCATTTCGACACGAATAGACACAGGTAAGCAGCTGTGTCTTTGAGTTTGGTCTCTCTACTCTCCAGCTCCTCTGCTTTGACATTCACTTAAGCTGGATTTAAATCATATTCACAACAAAGTGGATCATCTTAATGAATCACAACACCACAGTTAGCTGCAAGGCGCCATATGAGAGCACAGACATCTGCTCGGCTGTAGAGCTGGCCAACATCTTCATTAGCATCAGTCTCACTGTGAGCTAATGTAAAAATGCATGCGTACTCCAAAGGATACACACACACACACACACACACACACACACACACACACACACACACACACACACACACACACACACACACACACACACACACACACACACACATCTTCTGTGAGAAAGCCTGTCGAGTGTTTTTCTCTCCAGCGCTTAACTGAGCCAGCCCTGGTCTACCACAGGAAGTGGAGGGTTCTGACATCCCGCCAGTGTAAAACAATAGGGAACTGCTTCCATTCAAACCACAGCGCACACATTTACCGTCTATACGTATACACTCAGCCGTACACAGCAGGAGCAGGGACGTTACACCGAGACCAAAAATATTCTTTGCAGGGGTATTCGTTTGGTGTCAACAAAACTCAAGCAACACAGACAAAGAGAAGGTTTTCAGTCTGGAACAGTTTAGCTGCATTTTTTTACTCCTCTGTGTAAGTTTCAGTAACACTTCATTTTACAGGTCTACAGATTTAATGGTAAGTAGGTGCTAATTACCGAGTAGCATTTCTAAAAGTTCTTTGAAATTGCCCCCAAATTCCCACAGAAATGACCTTAAAGTTGATTGAAAAAAGTGATATAATAGTAAAATTCCGCTAGTTTCCAAATGGGTTATTTCTTTAATGCATTTTCAGGAAACTGCTACTGATTTCAGCTTATGTTATGCACATTTTACATTTCTAACTAGTTTCTGTCTAACTTCTGCAGGTCGGTTAACTGAGGAAAGGGAAAGTTAGACAGGTGGAAGTTATAATAACATAATGAGTAGAAGGTACACAGAAACAGTCTCCTGGAGATGTATTAAAGATGTACCAGAGTTAAAATTGCAATAGATTAATGTATCGATGGTTAATGACTTAATCAGCGACTATAACTGATGAATCTTTTTACAGACTTTGTGTTTTCTGCTTGTCGAATGTGAGTATTTGCTGCTTTTCTTTGTCATTTGTCATCATATACTGAAGATTTAGTGGTTTCAGAACGCTGGTTGAACAAAACAAGACGCCTGAAAATGGAATTTGGGGGCATTTTTTTCACAAATTGGCTACAATATGAAGACAACATGATTAATGGAGAAAATAATCTACAGTCAGGTTCATGAATAATGGAAGTTATCATGGTCACTTTGTACATGAAGGATAACAAGCCCAAGTTTTCAAGTAAGCACCCATGTACATCCATGTGTAGCTAACAACTCTGTTCAGACACACATGAATGAGTTGTCACTGACTGTTCCACCTGCAGTGACCGACCAGAAGACAATCCTGTCAACTCTTTAGCAATATCACTTTGAGGGAGGACAAACTGCACCAGTTATGAGGGCTCCCAGTCGAGGGAGGATACTGTTATGGACCTGTGATGTTGTGAGTCCGTGGGGACGGTATAAAGCAGGTGTGCTGAGCCGAACAGTAGGAAGGAGACTGAGAAGAGGGAGAGGACGCAGTTTCACAAGCTGTTAACTGCATTTAGGGACAATGCCCGTATCAGCTTTGATTTAATGTGTGTGTCCTACTCTTTTACAAGCAAGAAAAAAAAAACACAGCCAGCCAACGTGAGAGCAAAGACAGTGATGTAATGTGTGGGTAGCAGACACTTCTGAACATTTCTAATGCCTACTGCCATCTGAATAGTCCAATTAAACACAGCACAAACTGAATTTAAAGCACACTACAAACGGGAGACATTTGGACAGATTAATTATACATTTCAATACTTTATGCTCGAGTCTATCAGGATTCTGGACCGTTTGCTCAGTGTACCCACTAAATCAAGGACTGGTTACCTTAAAATGGGAAAAATATGACAGATGGATTTTACTGATATTTTCTCCTGGAGCCACAAGATTTCTTGTACTTCATGTCAACAATCCAGCACCATTAGGGGTTAAAACAACAGACAAACAAAGTTAGCATATAGCTGGTGAACATTAGAGGGACAATTAGTAGCTAATGCCAAACATATATTGTTGGTAGAGACTGAAAATGGACCTAAAAGAGAGAGAATATTGGATATAATAGTCAGGTGGCCAAAAACATGACCCCAAATATATGAT
Organism: Acanthopagrus latus; assembly: GCF_904848185.1. Classification (NCBI taxonomy): domain Eukaryota; kingdom Metazoa; phylum Chordata; class Actinopteri; order Spariformes; family Sparidae; genus Acanthopagrus; species Acanthopagrus latus. The sequence continues at coordinate 21,101,542 of NC_051058.1, read as the reverse complement.
AATTTTATTTTGTAACTGTGGGACAGAGAAATAAGCTACTGCTCAAGTTTATCAACTAAAAAAAATTACTTATACTTAAATACTGTATTCATAACTTATTGCTGCTCGAGCAGGTTTAGGTGGCTTTCATCCCATTTTATATCAGATTTTAAAGGTCAGGATTTTGATAATGGTAACTTCAAATAAATCAAAAGTTTGTGTTTCCTTTGAACAGTTTGATTAAAATGAAGAAAGCGCAGTTTAAGCAGTCTGAGCTTCATTATAAGTTAAAAAATAAACAAAATCTTCTGAGATGGAGAGCTTCAAAAAGTATTTAATTGCTCTCTTCTGTCTTGAAAGATGAAGACTGATGTTTATTAATATTTACCCACTGGTGGGTCACGATAACATTTCTTGCATTCTCATTTTTTTAAATTATCTCGTTGTTTTTGAATAAATCAATTTAATAAACCACCCTGAGTAACTTGTTGATTAGAATTTTGTGGTTTTAATATTGATGGACTTCTTTTAAGGGAACATTTTTAGCACTGAAGTTATATTAAAATGCTACCTGCAATATCAGCTGTTTATAACTTTAGTAGAAAAACATTAAAATGAGCCAACCTAATCCCATCAGTCAAACTTTTGTCCAAAATAACTGAAATATGTTGTGCAATACAGGTCATATTGTCTCTGGGAACACACAGGTGAGGTAATAAAAGGGAACAGCAGCAGCAGCAGTAGTACGAGCTAAAAAAAGGATTGCATTGGGATTTGTCGTAGTCACCGGATCATCAACAGTTATGTAACAACAGGACAAGTGGAGATACCCCTGTAGTGCTCTGGGCACGACTGGGATGTAGGAATATTTCTTCTTTTATTGCATCCGCTGTAAGTAGGCAAAGTGGAAGATGCCGCTGATTTAAAGTTTGCTCTCGGCATTTAAAGCAATATGCAGACAGAACTAATGAGCCGTGGATACAACAACAAGGAATTATAAACACAGTGCCATTACATTAGTTGTTAAATAAAAAGATAAGAAGGTAAAGCACGCTGATGAGTATCAATGATGCCAAATACTAAAAGTAATTTAGAAACTTTTCAGACAACTAGTCAGAGAGCACTGGCTAAAACATCCGGTGAGAGAGACAAAAGTAAAAGATCCATTATGATAATACTGGTTTGTTGTTACATTAAAGGTGCATTATGTGGGAATTTTAGCTTAAAATATTCAAAAATGAACAAAATTTGTGAACAGAATGTGAAGAAACAACAGTTCAATGATCTGTTGAAGAGTTATCTACTGAAGTTAGCATGCTAACCTGCTAGCCCATTAAAAAACCAAAACCAAAACTCCCCCCGGAGCTCTGAGCTCCCAGCACACAGCTAACTGAACTCACAAGCTAGCAGTAGCGACAGTTAGCAGCAGCAGTTAGTGGTTACTCTGGTGATAAGTTTCATCCTGTTATGTTTGTTTGGAGTGTGTATTTAACACATTGCACTTTTAAGTGTTTCTTATGTGTAAAAACTAAAAGTAATATCAACCAGATGATCATTATGAGATTTTCTTCACTGGCTTGATGGGAGCACGGTGTTAGCTGGGCTATAAAAGTATCTCTAGTGTTTTCAAATGATTCAGCATCGACGTGTATGATGGTGTACTTGCCCCAGGCGTGACCTGTGATCCTCTCCACATAAAAAAGTGAGTGTTTCCTTGGCTTTAAATAACACTTCATCCCCTCCCACCCTCCAGAAAAGCCCAGAGCCTGTGACCCTGGCCAACGAGGTATATGTGGAGGACAGCGAACAGCACGGTGGCGGCGCTGGGCCAGAGAGGTGACGCATATGTGAGTGGCTGAGTGCGTCAGGCTCTGGCTGACAGCACCACGACTCAGCAGTGTCCTGGATGGATGGAGGTGTTATGATGGAGGAAGTAGGGAGAAGTAGAGAATGTGTGTGCATGTAACAGAGAGAGAGAGAGAGGGAGAAGAGTGATATGCCCTGACTCCTACACTGCCATCCGAGGCTGAGAAAAGCTGTGTCGCAGCACTGAGTGGGTGGGCTTCGTTTACAAATAAAATAAAAATAAAGGCCAGTGAAGAAGAGTCTGGATGGAAAAAAAAAAAGGGAGGCCGCATCAAGCATCTCCTACCTTCAGTCTGACACACCACTGGGGTTACATCACAGAGCGGAGAAGTGAAAAGCATGAGGCAAAAATAACCAAACGGAAATGGAAGAGGGCTTTTTGCTTTGGTTGCCTTGAGACTCATGGAGAAAGAAAAGAGGATGAGCAGAGAAATAAAAAGGCCGGCGTGGCTCCTGGTCTGCCTCCAGGCCTTCCACTGAGCAGTGGTGCTTTTATTTCTATACATTTTTAATCCCTGACAATCACACACAGTCGGAGCACAGAAAGTGTGAAAAGCAGACATCCCACCTGTACCAGCTCACTCCTTCATTCTTACTCTGTCTCTCCAGAACTAACACTAGAATTGAGAAAATGAAAAGCTCCATCACTTTCAGCTTTTCTTTCAACATGAATTCATTAAGTGCATCTGGCAACTAATTAAGTCTATAAAATGTCAGGAAATACAAAGAAATTTGGATTTTAATTTCCCAGAATTTTGGGAGATGGGAGAAACTTCAGGAAGAGACACAGAGGAGGGATCGCTCTACCACAACACCAGATCAGAACAACAAAATCACAGTTCATAAATTGCATTGACAGAATATCTAATAGAATTTCTATAATATATGTGAAGTGTGTGGATCCAGGAGGATGTCTGAGCAGGCACTGAGTCACATGACCTCCTCTCCACCGCAGTGACCTGGACCCACATATATTCACTTTACAATGAAATACAGTGGAAAAAGCAGCAAATCCTCACAGTTGAGCAGCTTTTCTTTGGCTTTTTCTTCATAAATGTATTAAACTTATAACCTATAACCTACTGAGCATAACCTAAGGTACCTTTAGTGACAAATGTCATGTAACATATAATGTATCCCCATTGTGTAAAAAACAGGATCCTAGAGATGCTATCACATTCTTTTAATACAGTAAGCATAAACCAAGCTAGCGTTAGCTTAGGAAACACATCGCTGAGGCCTAAAATGAAAACACAGGCTGCTGCTCCACAATACGAACCAATTTGAAAGCTAAGCAGCCAAACAGGGAACAACTAACAGGTCTACTAAGTCTGTCTCTCTGGTGAAAATGCTGACTTTTTATCTGGGACGTGTAGTTTTTGCCCCTTTCTGGCACAATAACATGTACGTAGCAATGAAGTACCTATTTAAGGTCCCTGAACATAATTCTACACATCAAATCAAACACTAAAAAGTCAGCCAGAGAGTGTTTTCAACCGATTCATGTAGGCTAATGTTAGCATAAATAGCTAGTTAGCTACAGCTGATAAAATCTGCCAGTGACAGTTGTCATTTCAGCTGGCAAAATGGACGGCTGCCAGTTAGAGACAAGAGGCCTGCTTTCGTCTATCGCTGTCTGAAACCAAGCACCCACATTGCTTAAAACATAACAAAAAATAATGAATTTCAAGTGGTACATCTGCCACCATCATCACAGCAAACTGCATATGTTCCCTGCAGGAGCAGAATTAGCTCGAAGGCTTAGCATCAGTCACTAAGTGTGATGGGGCTACGCTACTGTAACAGTCGGTTGATCATTACTTTGATTAATGACTTACCCCATTAGTCACTTCAGGACTGATTATAAACATTTTTCATTTGATCCATGGTCATTATTCTGGACAGTCATACTGAATCTGCTGTGGAGGAAAACCTGTTTCTGTTGGTTCTGTTGCTTTGTTTTTAGTTAATCTACAAAACTCGCCTCGCTGCACAAGAAGCATCACCTCCCGTTCCCTCTGACCTCTGGCTGTCTGCGGTGAGAGGAGGGGCGTCTGCGACTCCCGCTAAGGGTGCAGATGCCTCTCTCAGCATCGACGAAGAGTGTTTAATGAGAAAAGGTTGGGATCCTGATAAATTCACACAGGGAGGCTCAGGGAAAAACAGCTCCTGTTGCAGTCGGTGCTCGTTCATTATGGGGGAGGATATTTACTGCCTTTCAAATTACTGCCTCTGTGAATGACACACTGAGCTATTACCATACAGCGGCTTAAAGAGGAATACTGCTAAATTTGATCCTTATTCCTGCTGCTTAGGGGGCTCTCTGTGCTGAGGGGATTTGTAAGCTTCACAACAAAACCAGATATGTGGAAGGAGAAGTTTCTACCACACCCTAATCTCGTCTTTGCCGGCTCCACTGACGGTGAACTAATTCTCAGAAGATCATTCAAGGATATTCAAGGAATGCAGAAAATGTTTTCTTCAAAGTCAACAACTCAAAATGCTGAAACCGATGAACAAAAGAAACAGACAGGGAGGATCTGTCGCCCCCATTCCATGAGTAAATCTGAAACCATTACATATAATGCCAGCAGTAACAATTATTTTTCTTGTTTACCTCACACTGAGAAAATGAGACTTCAAAGGACCCATAGGATTGTCTTTTTTCATTATAAAGCAGGTAATGGTGCTTCATAAATACTGAACAAGTATGCTCAGCTCAGATTAATTCACACTAGCCGCAAGGACTTCTATAACGCTGTGATATCACAATTATACACTCAACAAATAATAACCGAGTAACCACTAACTAGCCACGCAGCAAGCAGGCCGGACTGGGAGTTGGACGCCATAGCGTCTGAATGCATGTCTCTCTTCTTAAAGTGGGCGGGGCCTACTCAGGCCTGTGAGAGCTGACCAACCATAGCAGCCTGAGCTTTGTTGGAGGGAAGCCTTAAAGAAACAGGCACTCGGTACATTTACATGCACAACTTAGTCAGATTACAGCCACAGTTCGATTATGCTACTCAATCAGACAACTGCAACTGTCCGAGTATACATTCCGGTGAGAAAATCAAATTATATTGTGTACATGACAATTACACAAACTAGATGCACAATGGCGCTCTTGCTTGCAGTGATTTCTGAGGAAAGACGCCGCCGCCGTCCTTGTACTTCTGATTCACGGCCCCGGGAAAAAATCTAGAGCCTGCACAGAACGCAAAATTTGAATCCAATCTGATGGAATGTACGCATGCAGGAGTAATGTGACTATCAATCAAATAATTTAGGTGTTTTAATCCGACTATGGGAAATCTGATCTGGTCTGATTTTAGTCAGACTAAGGTGTATACATGCATCTTTATAATCCGATCATAGTCGGACTTACCCAGTAATTCGGTTTTCTTGAGTGTCATGTAAACACACTGACTGATACAGAGTGTTCAGAAGGAGAGTGAATACCTGTAACTGAAAACCTGTAAATGATCATGATATACGACTTGACAATGCCGGTCTATCAAAATTATAAACCATATCAAAATGTCAAGGTGACTTGAGTTGCATTAAATATAGAGAGCTCAAATTGAGCTAATGACATTCAGACAAACAACCCACAGGGGCAGCGCTGTAGTTAGTGTCAAACACAGTTCTCCACGCTGTAGATTAGTACACAGTGCCACATTTAACGTCTAAGTCTCTCTCACAGGTTCATACAGAAGTTAATTTAACTTTACTCGTAATGTCTGCAGGCAGTATGACTAATGCAAATCATTTCGTTGAGTGGCCATTTGCTGGATATTCGTTGTGAAGAGCGATAACTCTGAAAGGACTTACGTTTTCATAGACTTCCACCTAATTGAGGGGTTCTGCGAGCTAGTACCACAAAAATACATCCACAGGAAAAAAAAGCCTTAAAACAACAACAGAACACAAGAGCGATTCCAAAGAGAATACAATCACTGGTTCATCTATTTATATAATGATTTAATGCTTAGTGCCCATTTATTTGGGCCGCAGCCTCAGAGTGCATCTCTCCTTGTGGAAAACCAGCTAAATGCCAAACAAACAAGAGATAAAAAAGCCCGACATACAGTGCCTCCAAAATAGCCAGGAGCACAAAAACACAACCATAAAAAGGGTGTTTGATGCTGGATAGAAAAAGGCCAGCGGCAGACAAGCAAAGTGTCATTTTGTTTTTCTCCTCATTGCAATCGGAGTGCAAAGCTTTCAACCTGTAAGGGAACGAACAATTAGGGAAGAGAAGGAGAAAGAGACGGAGAAACAGGAAGAGAGGTGGCCATAGTAACACACGAAGCTTAGAGGACGGAGAGAGGTGAAAGAAGAAGACGACGCAGACCGTCCTTGCTGCCGCGTCCTTTTTCCTGGCGCTCTGTTATTCTTATCCTGAGCTTGCCTTCAGCAGTGCAATAATTCATTCTGTTCTCAGTGTCATTGTGACGACAGGAGAGGGAAAAAAAACTACACTCACGCACAGAGTATATACCCACACACCGTCTCAATTGCAATGGAGATGGGCCTACAACTGCAAACAAGCAGGCCTGAATAATGAAATACACATTAAATATAAAACAGACTGGGGGATTGTCGACTCGGCAGCGCCACAGCAGACACTAACAGCTATGCAGGGTGAGGAGAAAGTAGGCTACTGTATGTGGCTGTATGTCTTATATCATTAACATGACAGCTATACACTTTATTACAGTATATGTGCTATCTTTAGTGTAAAACTAATGTCCTAACCTGAACTGCTGCTGCTACATGATTCATACTGCTATTCCATCCAGCAAAACAACTAGAATTTCATATTTCAGACAATATATGTGTTAAAAATGATAAACTAAAGCAGAAATTGTGTTCAACAAAAAAACAACTGACAGAGCAGCTAAAAGTCTGAGACAAAATTCTGTCAAGTTATACAGAAACAACTGTTAATGCAACGAAAACGTATTTGCTGAGAGCAAAGAATTTAACAATGGGTGAAAAAACTATGTCACAAAGTCCAGGATATGGGTCAGCGTGTGTGTGTGTGTGTGTGTGTGTGTGTGTGTGTGTGTGTGTGGCACAGACGTGTATTGTTATTCACAAATCCATCGCGCTGGTCTGACATCAATCTTTAATGTGCAGCTTTCAGCTGGGCACATACTCGGGTGGAGGTCTCATTGTTTGGTTCTTTCCTGCAGCGCTGCCAGGACATGTTTGAAATAGTGGAAAGATTTATTTTTGTTTTTGATTATATAAATAGTTTTCTGAATCAATTGTTGTATTGTTGGTCTACAACACATCAGTAAATAGTGAAAAAAAATGCCAGAAGTAACATCAGACCAAAACCCAAAGAGTCGACAACAAAAACATCAACTACTACAAAATAAAGAAATAAGAAAAATGTTGATAGTTAAGAACCTAGAACCTGATTTGATTGTTGCATTTTTGTCTTTGTTCAACTTCTAATAAACTAAAATAAATAAAAAGCAGAATATCCTGATATTCAGTAAGGCAGAACCTGATTTGAATGATGTATCTTTGTTTGCAATGTGACTGAAACGATTCATGGATTGTCAAAACAGCTGCTGATTAAGTTTCCTTCGCTTAATTAGCCAATTAATTGACTGTTTCAGCTCCATGTGAATGACAAGCTGTGTACAATCAATTCATTAGTAGGATCTGTTGCTGCACACAGCCCCCATCTCTGATGATCCGCGTTGAGATAAAAGAAGCTTAAATTTACATGGAGTCTGGTCTTATTTGACATTCCTGTATTTTAAGATAACATGTATATCTTCATCAGAGACAGTCTTCTACAAACAAAGTTAGACATAGACGAATATCCTGTTCTCCATCTATTTAATGATTCTATTCATCATCAATGAACTTGTCTGTCGTTTAGTCTAAAGAAATGTGTAAGAATCTGAAACATGCACATCACAAGCTGTCAGACCCAAAGGTAATGTCTTCTACTGGTTTGTTTTGGTTCTAAACCCAAAGATGTTCATATTCTAATTATATAAAACAGAGCAAAGCCATAAATCCTCACATTTTAGAAGCTGGAAACACTGATCGTTGGTGATAAATCATCAAGAAATTAGTCGACTATCAAATTTGTACAGTATTACAAATTGACTGACCAGTGATCTCAGCACTAAATGGGATGCAGTTGCGACAGAAAGTCTGTCAGCTTGTACGTGTGACTGATCATCAGACCTGTCAAAGAAGATAAATTCGTCCAGAGGCCTGATAAATGCAGTCCTTCCAGCGAGTGTCAGCAGGAGTTACAGCTACTGAGAGTGGCAAACATGGCTGCCACAGACTGAGGAGGAGGAGGAGGGGGACACCAGACAGACAAGTACAGACTGAGACAGACTGTAGGTTTGAATTCAGAGATGGCACGACAACTGTCACCAAACACAGACAGCCGGGGAGACGCATTCGGACTCGCAGCTGGCGTGGGTTTGGTCTACGCCTCGCCGCTGTGGTCCTCGTGACTGCATGAACCAATGCCGCCGTTCGCTTACGCAACGTTGTGTTTTACAGCGTTTTGTCATGCGGTGCGAAGCAACACAATATCCCTCAGTATGCTCAGCTAGCAAGGGCACTTCCTGCTATTCAAAGGCACACAGCGTTGAGCAGCAATAATGAGCCCATCCACATAAAGAGGCACAATGAAAGCCCAGTTTCCCGACTGGCAGAAACAACAGGATGCCGCTGCAGAAGGGGGGCTGATAAGTCCTGCATGCATGGCATCAAAAATTCAAATGGGCCACCCTCGTGTTATTTCATATTTCTCACAGCCGAATGCACAACGGAGGGGGCTGTTTTGTTTATAGAGAATTCAGAGTGTGTATATGTGTCAGTGTGTGGTTTGCTAGAGATGGACTGAGGTCTTTGGAGGAAAAAAAAAAAAAAGAACAAACAGTATACAAATGGAGAGAGAGGACTTGAGGCAGCAAACGTTAGGACCTGTAATAATATGAATAAATTAATGATGAATGGGCGGAATGAGTGGGACTTGACAGAAAAGGGAAGATGAGGGGGTGTAAGAAAAGTAACCACTCCGGAAGGAATGAAAGGAGTGGAGGAACAGCGATGTGAAAAAAGAAGCTGCGATGAAAATACGTCGGAGCGTACGGGTTTGATGAAAAGAGATGAGGGAGGAGGAAGAGCAGCGGCCGTGATGAATGGAGAGGACAAAGACGACACCAAGGTGGGAGAACCTGAAAGGGGTTGAGGTGGACACGTTTGCTCGTGAGATGATAAATGGACACAAGAGGACTGAGGAGGATGGGAGGAAGAGAAGGGGGGGATGGAGTGGCGAAGACTCATTAGCCTACGCAGGGCTGGTACATTGAGCCTTCTACGCTCTACCGTTTTATCTCCCTCTCTTCTCTCTCCTTTTGTTCTCCAGAAATATCTGAGTGGGTGGGAGAGAGAGTAACAGAGTGTGCGAGGAAGAAGGAGAAAGTTACAGTAAGTGAAGTGATGACAGAGTGAGGGGGAGAGAGTGACAGAGGAAGCAGATGACTAGTGAGCAAAGCCTGATATCTTTAGAAAGTGCTCTATACAATAAAAATAAGACAGCAGAGTTTAATTACTAAAGCAGGTCTCTGATGTTAGCCAAGCCACAATAATAGCAGGGGCCACACTGTGTGACATTTAAGGATATTACAGCATGGTTTCCACCAGCGTTTTATAGCGGAGGCGTCCCACCTCGCCTGAAATACAGAGTTCTAACGTCAGACGATGTTATCACATAATATTAAATATAATAACAGGCTCATTAGGCTTTGAATTGGGCAGTGGAGCTTAATCGCACTGCAAAGGCCATGTATTTCATAAGCATGGTGATCGTGTCAAACAGCATTTATTGCCCAAAGATCACGTTTTGAACTGAAATAGTCCAACATGGCTGGATATTTCTGTTTTTTGTCAGCCAAAACAAGGCGGGAAAGATCTGAAAAGTATCCAGCTGTGTCTGTGACAAATGCTGCAACTTTACTTTTCTTTATGTTCAGTTTTCTATTCTCTGTCATGACAACTCTGTATTTATACTCTGGTTAGTTTTAAGCACAAAACCACGTGGTCAGGGGTCAGAAAAGATCACGTTTACATCCGGTCTATAAAGTAAAGATGTCCTGATTTTTCATTAAACATGTTCAGTTTTTGTCACCACAAACATGGTTGGAAATTGTCCCGAGGTATCCTTAAAAATGTTCAGTGTTGTCTCACTTACAAAAGATGAAAAGTCGTGGTCCCCTGTCAAAACTATCCATACTGAAACACAGCCTTGAACTCTGGTCACTGGCTTGGCAGCTGTCTTGCCTGTAACTCCACTGCTGGTCCTCCCTCCACCTCCTCATATCAAACCCAGGTCATAAACATGTAATTTGAACATGATATGTCAAGTTTCAGCTGCCAACTACCAACATTTCAACCTGTTGATTGGACTGAAACATCTATCACATTAGAACTGAATGATTTGTCATTGATTAACTATCTGGTTAATACTTCTAAGACATGTTTCGCACACAAATGCCAAAATTCCCCAGTTCAAACTTCTCATTTGAGAGGATTTGCTATGTTTCTTTTGATTCTTGTGATAGTGAAATGAATATATTTGAATTTTGAACTGCTGGTTAGACAAACAAGGCATTTTAAGAAGTCATGGTTTTTATTTTTAAATTTTTACCCCACTATTTTACAGACTAAATGATTAATCAATTAATAAAAGGATAAAACTATACAAAATTATAAGATATCACATAAATTACGGTTTAAACATCTGATAAAATGAAGAAATAATCAAGACAAAGCATTTGGTACCAACTTTGAGAACTTTACATAAAGAATGTAAAGATGTATGTGAGTTGTACGTGAGTTCAAATCTTCAAAAATGGACCCAAAGTTCTCACAAATTTCAGCCAAAGTGTCGAAAAAGGTCAAAACTCTCAGTTAAATCTGGTCTGAACATCAAGGTTGGATACTCTACAGGGACGAGAGGCGTTGAGATGAAAACAGTGAGAGGTGACATCATTTTGTGGAAACCAATCAGCAGCAGCGAGCAGAGATACTTGGGTGTTATTAATAAACTTGAAGACATGAAGAGCGACAGATATTACATGAAGACCGCAGTGAATCACTACCAGGAGACACTTGATCTTTCATTTCTGTCTCTCACGCAATTTTCTCCACTAATGGCCATCTGTCAGACACCATGGCCACTCTCATCCTCTCACTCCGTCATCCATCATTTATTTCAGTATCTATCCACAGTAACACACACACACACACACACACACACACACACACAGCGTCCCATGCTTAAGGTGTGGCACCATGCCACCAATTGAGTCCACTACCTGGGTCAAGGTGACACCCAGCGCAGCAGCCACAACAAACCAGACGGAGAGAGGGTTTGACACATGCTGCTGAGGCCACACTAACAACAGACACTCGACACTGCTCTTAAATCACATACTTGAACCCCCCACCTTTAAAAATGCACATTAAGACGCCTACACAGCAACAAGAGCTGCTCAGACAAACCACCAAAATCCTGAGAAACAATTAACGGCTGCGCCTTGAAGAATAGTGTCTCTTTACAAAGCCAGTTTCCACCACTCCCTACACTCACAACTGAATACTACCTCTGTATAATCCATCCATCCATCCATCCATCCATCCATCCATCCATCCATCCATCCACCCCGGCTCACCTTTGTCAGTCGAGCGCCTCGTCTGCCCAGGCAATAAAAATCCTGCACCATAGTAAGGGAGATCCTAAACAAAAGGAGGAGAATGTAGGGGCACGGAGAGGAAGAGAAACAACGCGTGGAGCAAAAGAAAAGGGCAGAGAGAAGAGGACAAAAGATAAACAGAGGGAATAAAAAGGGAAAAGAGAGAGAGAGAGAGAGGTAAAGAATGGCCCAGACAGGCAGAGAGCTCTCCACAATGTGAGCAGCGAGGGAGGGCGAGCGCCAGGTGTCAGTACGCATACACTCACTGAGCTGCGCATGCACACACACACACACACACACACGCTCACACACACACGCTCACACACACAGACAGACAGGCAATTCTCTCTCTCTCTCTCGCTCGCTCACTCACTCACTCTCCTCCTCCTCCTCCTCCTCCTCCTCTTGCTCACTGGCAGCAATAACTCTCCCTCATCCTCCTTCTCTCTCTCCTCTTTCAGCCAGGGCAGAATTCCTTAACTCTTTCAAAGCCACAGATCTCAAAGAGAGATTGCTCTTTCTGCCTCCACTTGGGCGAGGACCGAACGATTAATCAATGAACTAGTCGCCGTTTGAATGGCAGCAGTGGTGATCGTGAAGTATGGAAACAGGCGGTAAACACAAAACGTACACGGTGCATGAGTTAGCAAACAGTGTCCTTTGTTTGCGAGGATCAGGGGAAAAAAATCTATCGTCTTTTGAAATATTATATCTTGAGGCTAAAAAGGGAATATGTGACATTTTAAATCCAATGTTGAACAACAAGTTTGCACTGTTTCCCACGCATATGGTTTGCTTGCTCAGGCCACCCAGGTATTTCTTTTTATTCCAACCAATACTGGCCAAGCTAGCCAAATTCACAAAACTCCATTCGCCATGTTGCGCCTGTATACAGGCAAATACATAAATTCATGAGATAGAACAGCAGTGAGTCCCTTCTTTGGAGTCCTGATCAGGTCTGAAATTGTCTCTTCACCTTGTTTTCTATTTTAGACGTACAGAAGAGCCACTGCTTCAAGTCTACATGCCGGTTTATATGAATAAGGACATCGATGTTCACGACATCTTTAGAGCTCCAGTATCAGAGTGAAATAATACACCAGGGAGGGAGTGAAGCTGAAACACGCCCTATGTGAAGATTCATGGAATTGTTTTATGTGTTGGGACACAGAGAGGGGGATTCTGGGTAACAGCTGCTCATGGAAGCTTGCAGAGATGCTCACATGGTCTTGAAAATCTTAATTACATGTTGAGTGTATCTGCTGTCCTGTGCATCAAACAGGGAAGGATGTCCCTGAGGATTGGTGCTGGGCCAACGTTTAGGCTTACCTCGATAATCGGGACGTTGGCACCGTGCCTACTACACTACAATACACTACTCCAGCATCATGCACCTCTAAAATCTGGATTTAAAGGCATTTTATCATGCAGTTTTGCCATAAAATGTTTGTTTTTTTGCTAATGTAAAGTACTAATATGTGTAAACAAAAGGTATATTTGTTTTTCTGTTAGTTAGCACATCATTTCTAAAGCCTCTTAACAGATTTGAATAAAATCTGGTGGAAAGTTTGGCGATGGGCCAATGAACAAGCAATTACAGTGGTTTTAGGTGCATTTTTAATTATCAAAACAAGATTTGGAGGACAGCTCTACCTTGGCAGAGGTGCTCCAAGCACTTTCAGGCTGTTATTCATTTTCCAAATTCATTCTCACATCAGGATTAATTTTCAGGGTCTGATTATTCCTCAGTTTTTTTTTTTCCTCTTAGTTTTCCGTGTAATCTGGTTAGTGAATGCAACACTGCCCCCGAGTGCACAGGAGCATCACATCTGTGCATGATCAAGGTAGTAGCTGCCACGATTAGGCGATTAGTCCATCAGTCAATCAGATGAAGATCAGAGGAAAACAGTTTCGATGACTCATTCATCATTCAGGCCATTTTTCACGCTCAAACATTAGCCGGCTCCAGCTTCTTACATGTGAGGATTTGCTGCTTTTACTCGTCATTTACGATGGTCAATGAAGAGTCTTTGGTTTTTGGACTGTTGGTTGGTCAATAATAGCAATCTGAAGGCCTTATCAATTGTGAAACTATTGGCAGATTAATCAATAATACAGAGTTGTTAGTCGCAGTCCTAGTTTAACGGCTCAAGAAAATCCATCAGGTACCACACCAAGCTGTGTAACTAATTTAAGCTGAAACAAGTAGCCAATATTCTTAATCTTCTTTTTTACAGAATAGCTTTGGGTTTTGGATAAGATTCAGGTTACTTTATTGACTCCCACAGTAGAAACTTGTCTTGGATTAAAGGAACTGCAGCCTCAAACCACACATTACAGTAAAAACAACTGAGCAAGTTAATCCCAGTGTTGCACACTATTAATTACTTACAAGGGTAAGAATATTTAACATACAGCTGCAGTGATCAATTAGTTGTCAACAATTTGTGAGCATTTTTTACAGGAAAAATCTCTGATCTCAGCTTCATGAACGTGAATATGTTTTGGTTTCATTTCTCCTCAAGGACAGCAAAATGAATGTCTTTGGGTTGTGGACAAATCAAGACATTTTAGGACATAAAACACCAAGAAAAACTGATCAACATTTTATAGACCAAACAACTAATTGATTAATCCAGAAAATAGACATCAACACTGAAACTGTGAAGGGAATTTTCAGCATTTAACAGACCAAACAAACGTGTATGCTTCATAGAAAAATTAAACAATGTAAACCATGTCGCCAGATCTAAACAGATAAATTCTGATTATGTTTTATGTTCCCAACCAACAAAAAAGTTGTGTCCTTTTCCAACAGGACACAAATCGAGCTGTCGCTCACAGCAACTACATGCATGAATGATTTACCAGCATTCAGATGTTGAAGGCTGATCACTCTCCATGACCATAAAACACCGCCAACAATATCCCTGCTCAGCTGCCACTAAAGAAAGGACATCATATCTAGGTCACAGTAACACCAACTGCTAAATATCAGTCACACTTCAGCCGTGAACACCCTGTAATCAAGCTGTCAGCATTAAGCAGAGGGTTGACTCAGATCCAGAAGGAAGTATCAGATGGAAGGATGCAACAAACTCTGACATCACAATCAAAGTCTGATTTTTGTACTTCCAGTCTGGCGTGTGAAGTGTAAGGAAACGAACAAGAGGAAAGGGCCATAGAGGGACAGCAGGAAAGTGAGTAGACTAAGAGGTAAGGGAAGGGAAGCGGACACATTGAGACGGAGTGAGACTTCCCACTATTGACGTTGTGATCAGAGAGTGGAGGAGAGGTTAGACCAACGCTTCTCTTACCCACGCATCGTTCTGCCCACTCCCTAATGCTAGAACTGAAATATATAGCTCCCGTTTTACAAAAGAGCTGCATGGGAGGGACGCAGCCACAGACTCTACATTTAAATGTCACAAGGCAAGTGAAATTACTCAGAACGATACAAGAACAGCCGTCAAACCACCGGCGATGTTGTGTATCGGTGGGATCCTCGGGACCCCCGCTGTGGGCAGTGTTGCGGCTGATGGAACAAACCTCACGTGTGCTGTGCTGATTTTTATACACGCATCAGGCCTTTAGTACAGATTTATGACGGCAATCACACAGGAACTGCTGAACGCAGGAGGCAGACTGGTGGCTCGGCAAACTGAGACATGATTCACGCCATCTTCACACATCAGAGTGCGCTATAGCAAAAAAAAAAAAGCATAAGAGGATGTGCTTCAGTGTGATTATTGCGACGATGGTGATACAAAAGGAACAATGTGCAGCCGAGTACCATTGGCAGCAGTGAGTAGCAGCTATTACAGCAAAGAAAGCACTTGACGGGATTTTGTTTTTTTATTCAGCACTTGAATAAGCCGTCTGCTGTCTTTAAAGTACAGCATGTACATGTGCAAGTGAAACACTGAAGGAAAACTAATATAAATGGGCCTTTTTCACAGCAGACATTTTGACTTGTTGTCACAGGAAAAGCTCAGGTGCTACTGATTACAGCAGTGATGGCTGGCGTCCAAGTAAGCCATAACAGTGAGCCAGAATGGACAACAACAGGAAGCTGAAACTAAGGTGGCAAGATGAATTCAGTCTTCATTAATCTCTTTCAAAACATCATATTTTGTGATACATATTTTTTGGAAGGAGGGGTGCTGTTGGACTTGAAACTGTTCTGGAGACCCAGCACTTTATTATACCACTTTTACACTAATATTACAATCTATACGGTTTGTAAAAGCAGGTAAACTCGCTACAAAAAGGCGACTGACTTTCTCCTTTCTCATCTCCAGGAGACGGGTTTGCCTTTCTGTTTTGTTCAGGGTGTTTTTCTCTGCACTACATCCAGAGGACGTTAAAGCTTGTTTTGAAAAGCTTCAATCACTCTCAATCGGACACATTTTCTATTTGGGAGCCGATGATGAAACTAGTCAGGAGCGAGACATCTCACATCTACTTCATCTCTGTTGAAAGATGCACATGCAAAATGCCAGTGGTTACTTTTTAAAATATTTTTTGAGTACAGACTCCTGGCATCGACTGAATGGCGCTCGCGAACTGCTTGAGCACATACAGATTGAAAAGTAATTTAACAAGATTATCAAGCCAGCAGCCTTAACTTCAACGCGTGTTCTCACGTCAAACCCAAAAAACAGAAAATGAGTGTGTCCACCCAGATGTTGTGTTTCTACACAGCCGATAAAAGCGCATCACAAGTTGCCAGACCCCAAGGTGAAGTCTTGACATTTCTTGTTTTGTCTGAAAAACATTTCAACACCAAAAGACATGCAAATCAAAATACTATGTAACGGAGAAAAGAAGGATCTGAGAGCTGTAAACAATTACTTGTTAAGAAATTGAGCATTTATGACAGTAAACTGAATATCTTTGGGTTGTTGTCAAGATAAGACTTTGAGAAATACTGATCATTTTATAAACCAAACAACCATTAAGAATTGAAAAGAAGAAAAGAATTGTTAGATGCAGCTCAGGAGAAACTTCAGCTTTAACACCACTGATTTGAGATATTACAACAAGTCCTTTGTCTCAGTTATAATCATTACAGCTGTGTGGACTACATAAGCATCTCGACAACCTAACTACTGCCGCATGCACACTCTTGATTTCTTTTTATTGACTCCAGAAAATAAGTTATATGTGCTCCTATTTGTAGAAATTCTCCATGAGTTTGTAGCATCTAGATTTTTACCATGTCTAGTGGTCAGGGTGACGAAACACAACTCTCTTCTCCACCAACAGTTGATTGTTATTACTGTGAACTGGCCTTGTGCTACGAGGGCACAGAGTACAGGGTTTATCACAGATTTTGTAGAGATGATGTAGAGTTGTTAAGCCAAAGAACCGCTGTTGTATGAACTCTACAGACAGGCGGCAGAAATTAAAAACCCTACATTTAATATTCATGATAATTATTCAGCCCAAAAAGAGGATTTAGAGACAAGTTACGCTTTAATATCATGATACTGATTCGCCACAATCATGTCCCACATTAAGGACCATAGAGGAAGTTTCAGCTGGTCACATTCTTGAGCCTGAAGGACTTAAAGGAGGTAATTCTGTCGAGACACACGGGTGGCCGTGACCAGGGCGGTATGTGCATCAAGTGGTGCCACTGAACCATAATGATGGCCCCATAAGTGCCTCCCACACTCGCCGAGATAGGAGAGTGCCTCGCTGACACTTGGGTCGGCCGTCTCTAAGCCGTCAGCCCTCTCGACCCTCCGTCTGAATTGTCTTTGACCTTCAGCACACTTTCCTTTTGCTACAGCTTAGTTGCCATGGTTGCCTGGTGACGAGGCCACAGGTGCCCGGTGATGAGCTTGGCAGCTTCGGGGTCCATTTGCCCACCTGACCGACACTGCTTATATTGTTTCTGACCCTACGAGAGGAGCAACTTCTCCTTTTCTTTTGTTGGTTTGAGGAGATGGATGATGAGGCTACAGGCAAGGAAGTGATGAGGTGTTCCTGTTGATGACCACTCGTGAAACCTTTATGGAGCGGCTGCACACTGAGTTGTCAAACAGACCTTATAAATGATAATGAGCTTTCAACCGAGACGGGGAAAATATACAAGGCAATCATCAGGGGAAAGAGACCAAGTGAACAGAGGAAAATAAGAACTTTCTGACACTTCCTTTAACACTTCATACCTCAAACTCCGATAAGGAAAACAGATTATACCACAATAAATGTTGGCCGTGTGTTTCTGAAAACCAGACATGTCGAAACTTGACATTTCTGGCCTGGCCACCAGCATTAACACCGATGCCATCGCCTCTTGCTCCCGACAGGAGAGTCAGCTCGTATACATTTCATGTCAAGGTGATATGACACATGCTGTTAGAAATGTCAATGTCTGAAGGAAAAAAAACAACTCAATGACATGTTGCAGTGATGCTCCAGGAGGTTGTAGCCATGATGCTGTTGTCCTTAGTTACAAAAGGTCAATGCCCCTCTTGAAAGGAGTCCACACATATTGATTCATGGATTCATTGTCTGCTTTGCTGTATGCAGTCTGAGTTTACACAGCATCTTATTGTTCACATTCAGCGGGAATTAAGACATACAGAGATTGCTAATGCACAGCATGCAATAAAAAGGCATTTACAGATTAATCTACGCTCTACAGGAGCATAATATTAACAAATCTGAGCCGAGTACAAATCAATTAGAGCTAAAATGATCAGGCAATCAAGAGAAAATATAGCTGTTACTAACTGGAGGGCTGCAACTAATGCTTGTTTTCTGTCTCGACAAATCTGTTGATTATTCTTGTGTTTGGTCTATAAAATGTCGGAAAATGGTAAAAAAAAAAAAAAATCAGCGTTCCCCAAAGCACCAAGATGATGTTCCCAAATGTCTTTGTTTTGTCCTCAACCCAAAGATATTCAGTATGCTGTCATAGAAAAAAAAAATCACATTTAAGAACAATCAGAAAATGTAATGTGTTTTTTAATTACTCAATCCAATTGGTTTTGTTGCTCTAATTTATTGATAATTGAATAATCATTAAAGTAATTTTTGAGGAGTTGCTGCTTTTTTCCGTTCACTGTGAATTTTAATTGAATTTCTTTGCTCTTCTTGAGTTGGTGGATGTACAAAAAGGCTTTTGCAGACACAACTCTGGGCTCTAGGAAATCTGATGGGTATTTTTCACATTTTTCTGACAGTTTTTAGACCAAACAATTAATCACTAAATCAAGAAATTATTGGCAGAATGGTGACTAACAAGAATAATTGTTAGTTGGAGCCCTTAAAAAGCACATAAATCATTTCTGACAACGCCAAAAATAAAGATATTTGGATCCATAAACACATCTTGCAGTCTAGTGAATGCAGGCTAGATATGATATCCCGCTGCAGGAGCACAACGTTCCCACATGTCCACTGAAATCCCTCCGTTCATTCATGTTTTTTCATCTCTGGGTTCATTAATACAGGACGGAAGAGGACATTCTGTGGAGCAGTAGGTGCCAATCTGTCGCTCTGTGGAGATCAGCCAGACTGAGCTCATGTTAAGCTGCCGCCACTGCTCCTCCTCTAGCCTCTTGCATCGATCTGATAGGTGGAATGATTAATTTCTGCGCAGTAAACGCAGTCACTAACGTCGCTGAATGTCCCACAGCTTGCTTTGAATGTAAGTAGCAATATATATGTAAATGTGCAACATCTGCATATACATGTTCTTTCATTGCATTTATTAGATTCTAAAGTGCGCCGACTACTGAACGGACGAAATAATTCATAAACACATAAGCAAAAATAATATAAATAATGGTGCGAGTGTGGTATGTTAATGGACCACTAACTAGATCTGGATGTAACTACATCTTTTACATCCGAGTCTACAGGGATGCTGCACATAAATTCAGTCCACATTTACATAATAATAGATTTTCCAGAGACAAACACTGACTAATTGTTTTTCAAAGAATTCTTAAAACAATGCGAATGTTTTTGGCTTTAAATTCACTGAATCACACCATGTAATTCTTTTATAAAATCACCAGTAATACCAGCATAAACAGTTTAAAAATATGCTGGAATCAACAGAATCAATATGAGGACTAAGGTTATCTTTCTAACCTTTCACATTTCTGATATAGGAGGATGTTTGGAGGACCTCTTAAGGTTCCTGTGCCATCTCTAACGCTTGATTTTTAATTTTCTTTGTACAAAACAAGAAGAGTTCACAGTATTTTCTGCAACAAGCAACTAACCACAGAGCTCATAACATGCCTTCGCTTCACGCGTACATGCACATGTCCTGTGTACATGAAGGTTCATCTTCCTGATCTTGTCTGGAAAGAAAATGTTTTGTTTTAAAAAAATGAATTTGCTATTGAAACCATGGTGTATTTTCGATCATGTAAAGTCTAACAGTAACTTTAGCACATCACTAATGACAAGTTTACTAACTGCAAGCTTAATATAGACCAATATGTTTTACACTGCTTGCTCTGAGTATCTAAAACTGACAGTTGTAAGACCTGATTTTATTAGAATTTATCTGCAGTTTTGAGATTGACAATAATTACACTGACTGCATTGAGCCTGGCAGTTGTGTCACTCCACGTGCCTCCGAGCTCGAAGCCTGTTTGCTGATCTGATGATCTCTAATTAGATTTCTCCACCACTGTGGAAAATGAGCCATCAATTAGAGTGCTGTGATTAGGGGGACCGATTTGATTCCTGTCAAGCACCTGCTGCCGTAAGATTCGTCGAGTGACAGGAAACGTTTCATGTCTGAGTGAAGGAAGGAACGTGGTTGCTTCTCTGCTCCTGTAAGGTGAAAATAAGTGTGTTCTCTGGTTTTCTGTTGTTGTTTTTCTTACTTCCTCTATGACAGTAATCATTGGGTTGTGGACAATACAAAACATTTGAGGACGTCTTCTTGGACTTTTTGGGAAATCAATATTTCTCACTGACCTTTATCACATTTTATAGATTTTCATTTATAATATGCAACTTCTGCCACTAGGGAGCTCTCTGTAATCCCACATATTCTATCTTTAACTGAGGAATTATTCATCAGATTAATGGACAATGAAGATAATCGTGACTTGCAGCCCTAATTTCTCTTCCCAGTGTGAGCATGTGGGAATGTGTGTAAACTACGTCTGGTCTGCTCGACTCCGGCCCATCTCTCAGTGCTTATTAGACATGCACCAGCTCCCTGTCCAGCACCCCAACCTTTTAACCCCATTTCTCATTTTCCAATCAGCCAGTGCCATAAACTGTAATTGCAGTGTCAGGCGGTTGACTGTGATTCAAGTCTAGACACAATGATGGGGAGTAAGACGAAGATGGCAGTCACAATTTTACCAATAACACCACAAAAATGAAACAAACGCCTCCTCAGTGCTTCTTTTTTTGAGGCAGAATGTAATATCCGAGACCAAGAGGGGACACTTTCCTTCTCATTCACATTTTGGCTTTCCAGATGGGCGTACTGGTACATGAAACCACCACGGGCAGCAGGAACAGTGCACCACTGTGTCTCAAAGAAAGCCTTACATGCAAACGCAAGTTGAAGTCTGTGTCTTAACGAAAAAGAGCAAATCTGATCTCTCAACACTGCTGCTGCTGTGACTGCAAGACATTTGTCCTTCTTCTTTAAACAGCATGAATCTCAGGGTGTGAGATTACACTACACTCTCAAGTGAACATTCACTAACAGATCTTAAGAGGCATCTGATGAATCGCAGAGTGGTTGGACTGAGAAGAATGGCAGTGAGATACAGACTGACTCAACTATTAATGATAGTGTCTGAGAACAAAACACAACACATTTTCCCGATATAAATAAAGCATAAGGCTCAGTGAGATCTGCATGACGTGCCTGCTGGAAATTTGATAAGAGCATATGAGAGAGAATCTAGATGCTGAGCTACAGCATTACCACATGGCTCAAAATGAGCAATTTAGTATTGATGAACAAAATTAAATGTACTTTATTTGGTAGGAGGGATGTTCTTGCTAACGTCAGAGCACTCAACTTGTGGAGGTCACTAAAACCAGATGAATGGTTGTTCCCACTAATAATAAGAGTTATATATATATATATATATATATATATATATATATATATATATATATATATATATATATATATATATATATATATATATATATACACACACACACACACACACACAATAATATATATATATATATACAGTAATATATGACAATAGCTCATGTCATTACCAAAAATCAGAAGAAACCAATCCAACTGATTTTGGTGTTTCCCACACATATATTTTACTTGGGCAGTCCACCCAGATATATCAACAGCTACCCAAGTATATTCTGCGATCCAGTTCAGCTTTTTATACCATCTTTTTTCAGTCCAAGAGAAAAGCACCATCCCTGATCACTTAACCAGTGGACAGTCCACCCTCACTCCTCCCCCACTGTCAATCATACATGCTCCCATTGAATTAAGGCCTCCTTTAGCAGTTGTTTTGTGTGAATGTGTTGCGCTGTCCTTCCCTGGATACTGATTTTGATCAGCTTCATAATGAACATCAAGCTTCCTCTACAAATAAAAAAAACTGTCCAATCAATGAGCTGTCAGTCCATATGACAAAATCAGCATCAATGTGAAAAGAAACCAGACGAGAGCTAAAAGGCAACAATAGACCTGGTTTGTCTTTGGATCAAACCTGGTGAACCAAACACAAAAGGTGTGAGAAAATTTCTCATAAGACGAACCAGTGCCTCAGAGCCTCAGCCTATTATATTAGCCGGACAAAACAGGCTACCCAATGTAATTTCCTGAGATAAAACACCCTATTCCCTGAGTGTGTCAGAGCAGAGATTTATGCACTTGAGCATCATCACAATCAGAGCAGCTAATCTGTGTTATTCAATTTTAAAAATGCCATTCACCAGCTTAGCAACTCGGGGCACAAACAATTTCTCCAGCACAGATCAAGGGACAGCTGGCTCATCTGTTGTCTTCAGATTAGCGGGTAAATTCCCCCTTCAGAGCGCTGGCATTCCTGAAGAGAGACTCTCACTTGAAACCACATCAAACACAGCCGACAATCATCGTATCTCACAATCTCACATTTGAACCATGGACCAATCTAAGCAGCCGGCGCATCCACACATAGGGACAGTCTTTAAAAGTCCTCTCTTTGAGCCAAGTGGGATGTGGCTTTCTAGCGCTCCCTGTCTGTCAGTAGCTGATAAGTCAGGGTTGCTACTGCAGAAGTGATCATCCAGATGTCCTTGGAGAGAAGCAAATAGAAAACATGCATGTGTCTGTGTATAAATACAGTGTTGACTGCTGTCAACAACTTAAAAACTCATTTTTAGAGGAGGTGTTTTTTTTTAAGGGTGTTTCTCTGCTTCCTGTCTTTGTGCTTGGATATAATCATAAATGCTTTATTCTTGTTTGTGCTTTGTGTCAGTACCAATGTTGTTGTAAAGCACTTCTTAACCTGAGGTTCTATATAAATAATGTTGTAACAATTTTTTTTGTATTGTCTTATCTGAGTTTTATCCTCAGATAAGGCTGCAGCTTGTGATTGTTTTCATTATCTATTAATCTGTCGATCATTGACTGGATTGATTGATTGAACTGATTAGTTGTCTGGTCTATGAAATGTCAGAATACAGTATAATGAAAAATTCCCATCAAAATGTGTTTCATCTTATCCAAAATTTGGGCTGAGACAATCAATTCATCTGGCAATTATTTTCTCACTTAATGATTTGGGTTTTTTTTTTTTTTTTTTTAAAAGCCTGCAATGACACCCTGAAGTGTCTTGTTTTGTCCACAACTCAAGAAAAGGTAAGATAAGACAAGTTTACCATCATAGGCCGTAGCAGCAGATGTGTTTACATGTGTCGAACTGTAGGATACAGACATTTCAGTGCAGCGGACACTTTGTCGTTTGCTCAGAGGAGTGGATTTCCTGCAAAGTGACTGCAACAGATATCAAAACACTGGAGGTTACTCCGGTCGTGCTCTACTGCTCGCTCTCCTCTCCGCCTCATATAAATACACAACCACGCTGACAGCAGAGGGAAGGTCGGTTCTGTCAGTGGCCTTGAAGTCTCACAGTAAAACATGACCCAATGAGTGTGAATTATTCAGAAGATCCAATGTGTATATACTGTATGTAATGTTTGTGGCATGAACTTAATTAAAAACAGTACATAATAAGATTACAGGAAGGGGAATATGTGAAAATGTCTTCTGAAATGTTGTGGTGTTCTGTGAAGTGTTGTTGTGTTTTCTGTGATGTTCTGACCTTCAGAGCCACCGAAAGGAAGAGAAGATAATTGTGGATCACAATAAAAACACTAACAATAATTGTAGGATCACCGAGAGTTTCCTTTTATATGAGACAAAAGAATTGGGAGAAGCTTGCGTAAACAATTTAATTGCAATTTCATCTTTTGCGTCACATTTCGCCCACAATGTTTATAAAATGCACGTCAGCTGTGAGAATAATGTGATTTTCCTGACAAATATAAAAGCTTCAGAGCAGAAAGTTTTCATCCAGCAGGGCTCTGTCACAAGTTCATGAGCATTCTTGTAATAGTCAGCAGCTGACAGATAACAAGATCATTGTAGCTGACTTAAATTGAGTGAGACTGATAACAACCATGAAGTCAAATGTCAAATTTGCTCTGAAAAGAGGCCTGGCGTCCTGAAGTCTAAAATGAATTACATAACATCTAAATACTGAACACTGGGAAAAGTTGATCTACTGAATGTCTTCTACCCGACACTTTGAGTTTTCAACAGAACACATTCATTGTCGGACTGCAGTCGAGGGAAGAGATGGCGATAAAATATACTGTCGGATATTTGAAGCTGTACAAAATTAATTCATCTGTGCAAATCAAGTTTTTGGCTGGACGAAAGCCTCGAGAAGGCACATTTTCACACCATAATAAAGACCCTGGAAACCCTGGGGAGGCAGTTAAGAGAGAGGAGGTCGTTCCATTGGCTCTGCAATAACCCGAAACTTATTAGATTCAAATAAGAGCGACTGTGCTGTTACGAAATGAACACTCCGAGCTCTCCCAAGTGTTGCTTTTGGCTGGGATTATCTGCCACATCAAAGGCCTCGTTCCTCTGAGCGGCTGCTTTATGAGGACTGAGTGACAGTAATGCATGTGAAGGAACAAAAGGTTTCACGTGGCTCTGTAACACAGTTACAGCATATTAATAGTTATTTCACCTGACTGAGGGGGAAATGGGGACGTACAGGTCGGTCTGTGAGCCACAGAGAGACGGTTTTTGATTAGGATGTCTGCATGCAGCGCTCAACATATTAACTTCAATTTAAGACCTTTTAAACACCATATAAACTTAAATTCAACACGCAATCATGCCAATAAGGCTTAACAGAAACCAGTAAGGACAATAAGATACATGAACGTATTGACATCTACTGTGTATATAACTTCTGTCAGGAAGTCCCAGACGTACAACAATAATTGCTATTAATTCAATCAATCAATTTACATGAGCCAGATGCAAACAGGTGGATAATGGATGAACACTTCCAGTGAATCTGACCTGGAATCAGTCGACAGCCTCAGGCACGGTCACAACTACCACCCTCTCAGGTAGTAGTCACGACCAGCTCTTCTGCACCAGTTGTTTAGAAACCGTCACAGGACGAGTTTGCCAAGAAAGGTTTTTATAGGCTCGTTTACAATCAGCTCCTGGAGCAGCCCATTTGTGGTTTGAGAGCAAAAGAAACCAACCACAGGATGTTATGAGAGCAAATATTTGATTTTAAAAGGCTAAACTATCAATAAATCTGTACAGGAGGCGATCCAACGTTAATATCTACAGCAGGCAAGAAACAAATATCTAGAAAGCCTCTTGGAAGCCGTTTCAAGACCTTCAGATACCCTGTTCATTAGGGTGAGTGATACCTGCACTAATATTCAGGATAAAAACACATTTAAGGATTGACCTTGAAACTTGATCTGTGGGGAGGACTGAGGTTCACCCAACCAGCAGAAAGTGGCTCTCTGGTGGGGAGCTTTTACCGTGAAACGACTGCAGGAACTATTGAGTTTGCTTTAAAAAGCAGATTAACACTCCGCCTTTATTACGGCTCTGATGGCACAGCAAAGGATAACCATCATTAAACAGTGAGATGCAAAACTCAAATCTCCAGTGACAAAACAACGGTGAGAGCCACATTAAGCAGGTGCTACAGAACCGCTGGATCGATAATAATAATAACGTGATGCCGAACAATCGGGAGGCGGCTCAGAAATCAAAAAGGAAAAACTCCACAGTACAGCGTGACCGAAGCATGAAGCTCACAGCAGGAGGTAAAGCTATTCAAGCAGCAGAACTGATGAGCTGGTTGGCATCTATTTTTAAGCATAAAACAGCTTTTAATGGATTGAAAATACATTTCATCTGCTGAGCTGCATGTTCCTGCTTCCTAAAATACACTCGCCGAACAAGTGACCACCTTCTGTGCGCTGACAGGCAGATGCGTCATTGTTTGTGGCTGGCATCAGAAAACACACTCACCGCTGCTGCGACTCTTGCGGTTGGCCTTCCCTCCCGTCAGCAACATCTTCAAGCTGTTCCTAAACATGACTGCAGCAGAT
This sequence comes from Acanthopagrus latus, assembly GCF_904848185.1. Lineage (NCBI taxonomy): Eukaryota > Metazoa > Chordata > Actinopteri > Spariformes > Sparidae > Acanthopagrus > Acanthopagrus latus. The sequence goes on along the minus strand of NC_051058.1, from coordinate 21,075,311 downwards.
GCCCTGGACTAGACTACAGAAAGAATCTGTTGGGGAAAGAAGAGAGGATAAATATTAATGTTTCTGGGAGCACTTGGAGCGTGACCAACTGTCTGCTGTGAGATCTCACTGACACTGTTAATGATGAAATTCAAGAGTTAAACGCTTTATTAGATATATCTGAGCAACACAACAAACAAGCATGTCAAAGCCAAGGAAGAAAGAAGAGCCTTTGTTGGGATTCTGAAATCCTTTTTATGATGTGAATGTGTAATGTTATGTTGGTCCAAGAATCAGCTCAGAATACAAGAGGGTGCCAATTAACTTCTACTTTCTATAAAAAATGATATTAAATGGAACTGTGGCGGTGACATCTGTTGTTTTTGGTTGTTGGTAAAGGCAGCCATTAGGCTGATCGAGGACTTCAGGGTGACCTGGAGGAGCCAGGGATTGAACCACAACCCCTGCAGTAAACACTCGACCTGCTCCGCCTGCTGAACCACCGCAGAACAGAAGCCAGTCGCCTTCAAATAAACAGTGTTTACCGACATTGATAAGAAGCACTGTAGGACTACAAAACCTCACCCCATTCCTGACTGTGACCTGAGCCTTTCAAGGATGCTCTTTTCATACCCGACCATGATACTGTCACCTGATACCAATGAACCTGTTGAGCTGTTTAGTGTTCCTAACAGGTATTTCTGTATCATTCCACAATGTTCAGTCTTTTGTCACTCCTGTCTGAACTTCTGAATTCAGAGTAAGCAATCAATAATTTGATGAGATGTAGGATTTTAGCTTGCGACGAGGCAGAAGGGGAGCTTGTGCCAAAGACGAACTATCTTTAACGCAATATTAAGTTTAATGGTAAACAGAAATTCATAGTCCATTTAAAGTCTGGCTTTAAAGATCCTAATCAAGTGATTTGCAATTAAATAGGCTGTGAAATTAGTTCCAGGCCAGATCTGAATTTGTGGTGAATAAACACATTTTCTGTGAGGAGACATTTCCTTCACCTTTAGCAGGTCGAGGCCATGTCCAACACACAGCATGTAGAGCAGACGTTTGGCACGGAGAATATAAACAATGTACTGAACAGTATCATAAAACTACTGGTGATGGAGGAAGGGCTCTCAGTACAAAAAAGTAGCTGCACAGCTGACAGATAGCACCATAAACCATAAGATCATCTTCATTTCTTGACAGCAGCTTGCTTCATCCTGCTAATTCCTCCCCTCCGACCCCCCTCCATACACATATCTCTGCTGTGAGTAGCTAAAAAGCACGGCAGCAGATGTTCTCCATTAGATGGGAGTGACTCAGCAAAGCCCCACAGACGAGCTCCAGCTGAGGAGCCAGCTTTGGACCCAAACAATTAAAAAAAAAAACCTCAAAGAGGAGGACATGGAAAAGCTCTCAGAAAGCCCTCGTCTCCCCTCCCCCACATAAAACCATGCTTTACCAATGTTTTTCACAATCCCCTCCTGACCCTGCGAGGGGTCTAAAAGGCTTCCAGGATCATTAGACTACAGACACTGTGAGGGACACCGGGGAACTGGTCACGATGAAGCAAAGATGACAGTATGGTCAGGTGGGATCATGAAATTGAGCCATGAAACACACATATTTGTGGCTCTACTGATGAATTTAGTGTTTTCTTTTTTTTGAGAGTGAATCTTAGGTCACACTTAAAGATTAAGCCCAAATGAATAAGTAGAGCCTGGGCAAAGACTAACCTAAATTGTGATGAAGGCGAACCTTTGAACTCCAGCCCCAGAGAACACTTTTGTTTGATTTCATCAGGCTCTGTCTGTCCGGCCTTCTGGAGTATTAAGTCGTCTGTAGAAGGTCTCAACAAGATTGAAAAATGGAGTGCAGTCCTGGCAGTTGCCAATTTGGAGTTTAGCTCAAGTGTATAGAAAAAGCGAAAGAACTGAAGGGGAAGTCAATTTGAGCAACAACAAATATACCAGGGGGAAAGAGAGGGGAGCGACTGTAGCTGCCAAAATGAGACCAGGCCCAGACTCAAATCACTTCAGATGCTTTTTCGGAGATGCCTCCAGCTGTGTTTGTTATTTGTTTTGAAAGAAGGTGTGTGGTGATACTTTTTCATCAGTGACCATTTCAATTTTTTTCTAAATGTGTATGTTTTCTTGTTTTGCAAAATGCTGATGTACAGACAGGAAACACCAATACAAATGTGTTCTTCTACGAGGCACCACATGGTTAAAAATCAGCAATCATCCAGCCAGACAATCATTCTGGATTCTGACACCTCACATCTGTCTGATCGAGCCATTATCAGGCAAGTTTAATCTCAGCCCTCAAAATATAATGAACTGACTCCTTTAGGACACGCCGTTCGGAAGAAAGTACATGCAGTATCATCACTATTAAAGTGATAGTCTAATTTCTGTCCAATTTAATGACCTTCCTACAATAACTACATTTCTTTCTTGCCACTGACTGGTGAGCTGGAGAAGTAATATCTGGCTATCAGAGTCAGTGATGGAGGATCGTGATGTCTGATATGATTGTGCATCCAATAACACTTTTGACAGCAGTTACCATTCCTCTCCCCCCAGTCGATAACAGCGCCAGTAAATGTCCCCATCAAGGCCAATGCAGATGAGGGTTATGGCAGTGTTTTATCTTCTGATGTAGGCTCAGACTTACCAGCTCAGTTTGATAATTCCACCCGCTCACATAAAACACGTCTCAACCGCTCTGATTCAGAGGGATCACTGACAATACATACGAATATTTTTGACCTCATTTGCCATGCAGAGCAGCGTCGCCTTGCCATTGTGACAGCCTTCCCTAAATAAAAAATGAGCCCTGATGTGAATCAGTGGGACCTAAAAGAGGAGGCTGACATTTGTCTGTGTAACATTTGGCCCAGATCATGATACAACTACTCTCTGGTGAAATGAAGAGTATCTGAAACTGTAAGCCTCCTACAGGGCTGTCTATTATTAACGTATTATCAGCTCCTGATACGATTGTCTCGGCAACTTAGTGGAGTTAACTGATGCTACGGGCAAACACATCCACAAAAGACATGACAATTCTCTAATTCAGGGAATTTTGCCCATTTTGCTAGATTACATTTGCCACAAAGGGCCAAAAAATGATATGTAGGGTTTTATAATCATAGAACAAAGAAGCGCCATGGCTGCTTGTCTTGCCTTACTAAAGGACTGATCGTGCTGCAAATGCTAAAGGTTCGTTTGTGACTGTTCCCATGCAGGGGGCACAATACATAATATCTACATGATAATGCAAAATGTATATTGTCAGCTATTCAGTGATAATAACAATATAATTAAATTTATGTAGTACTTTTCAAATACAAAGTTTGAAGTGATGCCACCCATCTTAGTGCATGACTGCACTATCCTGAAGATCGAAGAGGCACCGAGTTCGGCTCTCCAATTAAGACAATCAGCACAATCAAGTGCAGTTTCATCACATTAGCTATATTGTGCTGTATATTCTCAGCCATGTTGTCAGCAGACGTGACTGCAGTTTGCTGGTAACACTGAGTCTGTAGATCAGTTTAAATTCATTCTTTGCCATACTTGAAAAATGTGTTCTGGGTTATAAAATGTTGGGAAACTGTTTAGAACATAAATAAGATGGGCTGCAATGATTTGCAGATCATCATCGTTGAGTTTTCATGTATTTATTTTGTTTTGTTCCCTTCATTTAGAGTCAGGCAGACCTTGCCACAAATGAGTCAGGAGTCGTCTTTAGGTAGTTTAAGAATCCTCATATTTTATTTTTCCTTCCTTCTTTCATTGCACCACCTCTGAAATTATCTTGACTGTAAATGTATCTATGATGAGTGAGAAAATCTCTCGGCTCGACTGTCAACTTCAATTGGATTCACCAGCACCTCAGCCGTGGGAGAGAACGAGTTAAAGCCAGCTTAATCACAGCAATCATTACAGCTGCTTCATGATACAGTGACACAAGTGATCCCTACACCTACCAGAGGGAGAGATGAAAAGCATTAGTCACATCAAAAGCAGCAGAGCTCGTTCAAGGTGGCTGAGCGGTGACACACAAGGCACGAATGGCTGTATTGTGGTTTGGACTGACTGGAACAGTCCAGTTTTCTTTCACAATCCAAGCTTATTTATTAGGAATTTCACACTATTAATTACCTTCAACAAAAAATAAAGTACTGAGAACATACTGTTAAATAAACGCTCCAGTGATGAGCAGAGGTTCTCTTCATCCTGCCTGAAATCTATTCATTGGTATGAATCATGCACCCTCCCATGACAAGATGTCGACAGTGGTAAGAGAGCATGATGTGGCAACAGGTCACATCTATTGGCATGCGCGATCATCTCCTATGATACAGGCAGGGCCGTGCAGGGGCACCTATGAAAGTCTCTCTGCAGCTCACTGTGACTGCACCTCAGCACAAAATATGAGCGGGGAGTAGCTTATTATGTCTGGTCTGGTTAGCCTGGAGGCCAGAAGGCATTCTGTGATTATAATACTAAATCAAAATCTTAAAAAGCCTCAAGTCTCTCAGAACATATTGTAGCTCCAGCTCTCCACAGTGTAGCTAAAGCAGTGTGTCCACAGGTATCAGGCTCTTACATTTAATGCTTTATAAGAGCTTTTCAAAATATTCTTTTTACCAAATTTAACACTGATGTTTCTGAATAAATCGTGTTTTTCTTATTTAAGCACTGCAGATAAGGAAAGACATAAGTAGTACATATTTTGTTCTGTGCAGAGGCAGATTTTATGTCAGAATATGTTTATTAGAGTGAGTTAGAGATGTGAGTCAACATTTTGCCAACAGGTAGGAAAGCAAAAAGACAGTATTAGCATTTGGTGCAGAGTTAGGTTTAAATATTTGTAACGTCAGAAACTCTCCGGCAGAGAAGCATGGCAAATTTTTATAAATGATGAATTAGGTAAAATGTTTGTGAATATGGTCAGAATACGAAGTCAGCTCCAAAAGCGCAGGGGGCAGCTTAGCACCAAAGGAACCGACAACTGCTGCTCTTGGCTAGCTAGCTAGCCTCTATTAGCTTTTTAGCTCAGGGCTCAGTTAGCTGTGAGACCTCAGATCACAGCGGGAGTCACCACAGGCGACAGGGCTCAGCTCAACTGGATTTGGCAGCCTGATGTGAGAACGAACACAGCTGGATGCAAAACTGGGACAGTAAGGAGGTGATTTACAAGATTTTGACTTTGGGGATGAGAAGACACAGCAGGGAGAGGCATGAAGTGGGAGAGGGTGGAGAGAGAGCATTGAACATCAGAACAGGGCGTGTAGAGCCGGAATAGTTTCACATCTTTCTCTGTGAATTGAGGATGATGAAACAAGAGGTGGTTGTGGAAAGACAAACACAGACTGTTTTGGTGACTTTATTTAGTTTATGTCTAGTTTGAATGAATCATCTTACAAATATGCTTCTTTAAGGTCTAAAATGTATACATTTAAATTTATAACATATAGACATCCTGACTGAAATTGTGAAATCTTCACAAAAGCACTAAATGCTTGGAACGGTAGACAAAATCCTCAATATCAATAAGCAATCAAGTTGTAGGGTTGTATATAAAGCCTCAGAAGGTAAAGGTAAGTAATAGAAGAAGAACAGTCAAGATACAAAGATAGAAAATACATGGTCTCATTCTATGATGATATAATATCCATATATTGCCCTGCCCTTCCCTGAAAAGCCTGGGGATGAAATACAGAGGCCTCCACAGTCTAGCCCAATAAATCTGTTTGAATATGTATAGCAGGGAGCTAACCAGGCAAGGCTGTAGCCGTTTACTAACTGCCAGAGCAGAAAATAGGGAGAGATGTTGCTGTCTGTTTCTAGAGGAGGCAATCAATGTATGAAATCTTAGAGGACAGGATACTGAGTAGGCACACACACATACAGACTCGCAGGTCGCCATAGAGAGACAGCCACGCACACAGAAATGTACCCGTATACACAGCTGAAGCAATGTTTCATCTGAGGGTGTAAGCACACACATCTCTCATTCCCACTCTCTCTGACCCTGTGTACCGGCCTTTGTGAAGGGAAGCCAAGAAGCAGCATGCTCTCACAGCTAATGTGCGTAAGCGGATGCAGCCCATCTCAGGCTCTTCCACAGCTCGGGCATAATGCTCCTCCAGTGTGTTAAAAACCACTTAAAGGCACATTCACCAGGCCCTGCGCGATGAGCGGCTTTCATCTGGTCACCCGAAAAAAGCAGCACACTTGTTTGTTCTGTTGACAAAAAATGAAACACAGACACGGCTTGGTTTCATTTGTAAGCTCACCCAGGCTGAATTAACAGCCTTGAACGTGCCTTTTGAGCCAAACAGATACCTGCATTTAAACTACATTAGTCATTAAAATATGTTGGTTTAGCTTCAAACCGTGCTCGAAGAATTGCTTCGTCACGGCATGATGTTAAGGAATATTAGAGGATTAGCTTCGGCCTCCTTGTGCAGCTCTTGTAGAATGAATTAAAATTTTAATCACTAAGCCCCATCAACATTTTTAAACATAAAAGAAATCCAGCTGGCAGCAGGTGCAGACGTCCCCCCTCAGAGGCTTAAGTCGGGACTGAGAACCGCCGCGACCTTCCATTAATTATAGAGCTTATTTACAATCAATAAAGTATCCTTTAATGGGGCCAGCCAAGGCAAAGGCCAGTGTTGCAGGGCATCCAATAGGATTTATCTCATGTTACCCCTGGCCTTCAAATTAAAACTCATCTGAGAGGAAACCACACAGACACAATCATAAAATTAGAGAGGACTCATGTTTGCCCCAGGGAGTGCTCTTACTGTGATTATAACACAGATTGAGATGGAGGAAATTGGGCTTTTTGAACAAGGCAATATGCCCAATGATGGTGAATGACTACTGGGGCGTTTCAGGGTAAAATCTAATTTCTCTAAAAGATATAATAAGAATCTGTCTTATTATATTGGTCAACCATAAAGAAATACAGCTCAATATTGCTGGTGAAAGGAGAATCCCTGGGAGGCCAAAGAACAATGGAGCATCAACAGTTTCAGAGTGACAAATGGACCTTGCCCGGAGGTACAACCATTTCTTGGAGGAGTTACGGTAGAACTGGGCGGTCTGACTGGGAACTACGATGTCAGATATTAAAGGAACAGTGCTGAGTGCAATGAGTTTTGTGTGTTTGGTACGTTTGTCATAAATGTGTCTACAAAACAACTTTTTCTTATATACATTTGTTGACAGTGAATCAGTTTGAAATATGTCAGGGAGTTTTATGCAGTCTGTGGGAGAAACGGAACAAGAGGGAGCTGCTAGATGAAGCGCTGCAGGCGACAGGCTGCACACCACCAACTCTTTTTTTACTAATTGATGTTGCCAAATAGGCGCTTTTGATTTTCGCTTTGAGAACAAATCTTCCACCATCATCTTGTCAGTCAACTGTCCGTACTCCCTTCACGTTTTAAATGATATGTAATTGTAGCGTCCGAGTATTTCACGTAAGAAACTAAGTTATGTAATCAGTGTACGCCTGTGTAACACTGGAACACCGACTACATGGCAATGCCAGGATGGAGCCATTTCTACTTTTTTAATTTTTTACATGTTAAAGTCTCAGTGCTGCAACTCTGTTCTGCTGTGAAGCTCCAGAAATGTTTTGTAGACTACGAAACTTCACCCGACTTTCCATCGACATTGGGTTGAGAAGATGATCAATTAATTTACATTTTTGGATGACCTGTTCCTTTAATCAAACGCAACAGTCTCAAATAAAGCATTGTATCTTATATTGTGTGTATGTTGTGTCAGAGTATCTTAAACCAGCAGTCAAAATGAAGCTGAGTCATTCTCAAACCATTGATTTCCTTCACTTGCTTCAACACACTGTCTTCCTAAAGGGTGAGCAGAGTGGCAGATGGACCTGTTCATTAAAACAAAATCCTGCTGCAGAGGTGCATCTCTAAACACGGCATACAACATATTCTCGCTCTAAAGGGGAAATGCACGACTCGAGCTGGAGCCTCCTCCCTCGTTTTACCAGCAGCAGACGCCCTGCAGCATCAGACCAGGATAAATCACACGCCCATCTGCAGGTTGAGGATGACCGGGGGAGCACAGTTCCATAAATCACACTGATATCAATAAGGGGAAGTGTCAGGCTCCGGCTCACAAGGTGAGAGTCGCACAGGGCGATGCAGAAACCACTTAAGGTCGCTGGTAACAAAGTTTCACTCCTGGCCCTCGCTAGATTATTTATTAATCTAGATTAATGCCCCTGCACTCATTGCTTTGCAGGGGAAGGTGGTGATGTCTGTATCACGATGCACCATATAACGGTACTATCAGTCACTGATGATCCCATGGTGGACGAGATTGCCGTCTAAAAGCTCCTCATCTTTTCATTTCTACGTGAAACATAAGGTAAGTTCAAATCACACTGAAGAGCTGTCACATACCAATTACAAGAGTTTCAGAAGGTAGAAGATCGACCTGATATTGTCTCTGCAGAAAATGAATTGGACCTCTGCAACTACTGTTTCTGCTTTGCAACTTTACAGTGGTGAACACTGCTCAGACTGAATGTGTTGTCACTTACTCATAACTAGTTACTCATCTACGCTCCACTGACACATGAGCTGTAGGCTTCATGTCAGCACGGCATCTGCAACCTCAAGCCTGGAGAGTTCAATGCTGAAGAGCAAATATACACAGGCACAGGTTTTAGGTTTCCAAAGTGACACGTTCACATAAATATAATTTCATCTCTGTGCTGACCTTTCGAAGTAATGTTACAGAACGAGGGCCAACAAGAGTGGGTGTCCTCCTGAGCAGTTTCGATCCCAGGAACTTTTCCCTGGAACCTTTGAAGGAACTCAGTGTGTTTCTGCTGTATGGACCAGGATCACAACAAACACTGTTGGCTCAGAGATGCGTTTAAATGGCAGAAATTCACAGTCGAGCAGAAGTTAAAAGATTTGCACAAGTGGCATTATAAACTCAAGAGCACATAATAATGTGATCTATACTGAGAGTTTAAAGAGGAGTTTAAGTTTCTACTTTGTGAGAATAGGCGGGTTTCTCAGGCTATTTATAACCTCAGTGTTTCTAATAACTCTAACAATGTCTGAAACGAGGAATATTCTTTTGTTTTCTTATTTCCCTTTGTTGAAATGCCAAGGCCTGTATCTGTTATTCCTTTCATGATCTCTCATGACAGGATTTTTAAGAATTTGATGATAAATTCATATTGTCCCATTTATTTCTGCTTAGTCATGTTTTTAGCCTTAATGTAAATAGAATTAGAGGATTCTTTGTACAATTTACAGCATCCATTGTCTCAGAATCTCTTTCATATCCACTGAAATTGGCTTTGTAACTGAAATATGATTCGATATTGATTCAAATCAAGTTTAGACATCGTAAAAGGCTCAAATCTATTATGGAAGCTCTAGTGGAAATGCAAAGAACAACAGACCTTTAAGCTCCAAGAGAAGTAGCTCATGAGACTACTACATTGGGGTTTTTTGGGTGGAAACTTGTCTTTTCATCACCTTCTGTTTAAGGCCACACTGTTTGGGCAAAGTTGGGCTTAATGTGTTTATTCTCCAGCAAAACAGTCACAGCTCACATAAAGCCAAGTGAATTATCCTGTGCTTTGGTTGTGTCATGTCCCTGTGGGGAAACAGAAGTCCTCCTACACAGGCCAACTGGCAAACACTCTCATTACCAGATCTATGCCCAGTTTATACCAGCTCGGACCTCTCTCACCCTCCCGTTCAAATCTATTCAAAAGGAAGCACCTGAAATAGTGTGTCAACTTTTATCAGAGACAACGAGAAGCCAAATGAAAGAGGACATAATTCATTGGGTTTTATTTTCTCCCTTTTTTTCGGGGATATCTGGGCAAGACCAAATAATGGGATGAAAAACTGTGAGCCATGTAGGCAGGTGTAGAAAATTCCCCTCGCCAGACTGAGGAGGGAAATAAATCATCTAAATGCACAAAACCTGTTTAGTCCCTCGGAGCTGCAGGACCACAGTTTTTTTAAAGTTCAGCTGCATGTCTTCTTTCCTAATCTCTCCAGTGGCAGACAGTGCAGGAGCAGGCATTTGTTAGTGATTAATGAAAAGGCGTTTTCCACCCGCAGACACCAAAATGACATCGGCAGGCGAGCTCTGATTTTAATATGTTGTGAGAGTGTTCGGTCGTTGCTGTGAACAATAACACAAGAGCGTATGGATGAGCAGCAGTGAATGTGAAGCATAAATCTCTCCCAAGTCTTACCACTGAGCAGGTAGAAAGAGGGAGAGATACTGGAGGAGGGATGAGCTGCTCAGCAAATTCTTAACTGTTATGTTTTGGAACTATTTTACCCTCAATAAATCTCTTCAAACTTCACCATTTCAACAACAAATGAAGCTAGACGATGATGTGAAAGGTCAAACACTGAGAGAAGGATGGTTAGATGAGACAGTTCGATTAATCCCTCTGACTGCTGGTTCCGCTCCTCTTCCTCATCCTGCCTCTTCATTCAGAGACCTCACTGCTACACCTGCTGGCCATTTGCAAGTGCTACTGCACCATCTGCATTGACACACCAAGCAGAGGTGCCAGGACTCCTATTAACAAATTGATACATCTAAACCTAATCTAAATAATAGCCTCTCATCTTCGCTGCTGACAAATGACACTGACATGTCCATCATCTAGCCTGCAGAATACACAGTAAATTCGTTTTTTTGCATAAATTCTCTCAGAGGCTCCCATTTGTATGCCTCCGGCGCCTTGATCCTGCTCGAACAAATAGACCGGAGCCTCGGGAAGAAGAATGGTTCGATGTTTGACAGGCAGCTTAAAGGGGCAAGTAGAGTCATGACACGAGGGAGGGAGAAGGTCACCCTGCAGGAAGGCCAGTAATGGCAGGTAATCAACGTTGTTACAGGTGCACATTGGCATTGAGATGGATGTATTTAAAATCAGCTGGTGTGTCGACTCCAGGCAGGCGCTGAAATTAAATTCTTTGAATTAAATCACCTGATCCTGGACTTCTATACTTCTTTGTCTTGTGGCATTTTATAGCTGCATCTCATATTTTATTCGCTGCAATCAGACTACAAGAGACAAGAGAGCCACAGGGTGAATAATGATAATCGCTGTGAAGTTAAGTTGCATGCAAAATGGGATCTCAAATTAAATACAATGCCTTGAAGAAGTATATCACCTCTGATGTCTTGGTATATTGTTTTACAACACTAAATCACAGTAAATTTAATTAAGCTTAATTTGACACTGATAAACAGTTAAGGTTGGCATACGGGGCACAAAATCTGCACATATTATTGCAAATTTTACCAAATAACTGGCACTGTTAATCAGTGATCATATCCTTGACACTGTAGAAGTGACTCCTGGAGGTTGGGTAGGGTGGTGTGACCTGAGAGGGAAATCAGCTGCTCCTGTTTGCCCTTAAAGTTACTGCGGTTACATTGTTATTACAAACTTCCTGTATCCATTTCAAATTAAAAGCCCCCTGGCGTTTCAGTGGAAAGGAACCCTTCATATCTTAATAAGTCTTTCAGTGAAACATTACCAGGAACAGGTCTCCAGTTTCACGCAGCTCATGTATTATTTCATTTTTCATTAGGATGTTAAACTTTAGAAGACAGGTTAAGTTGAATTGTTGTTGAAAATGAAAACACAACATGTCGCAGTTGCCCTGATGGACTACAGTGCTGCTAAACATCCATTCAAAGTCTTTGGTCTTAGGCCCAAAGCACAGATATGTCTAAGTTTGTATGTATCATAGGCTGCACTATATATCCATTTGTACCAAATGTGCCTTTTAGTGACAGTTTCAGTATATTATAATAGTATAATTTCTAATAAGACAAAAGTAATCAAAAGTATTGCTCCAGGCCCCATGGTGACGGAGTTAACTTCAGAAGTGTGAAAATAGTTTGGTTACAAAAGATCAGAGGTATAACAAACCAAAGTTATATCTCATGAATAAAGGAACACTGGTGCAATAAAACAAATGTATTTCACCACTGCAAGCAGAAAAGCACCCAGCTCAGTACAAGGAAAGCTCAAAATCACACAAAGAAATGCTCAACAGCTACTGTGAGCTCTAAGTAAAAAATATTTTTCAGTATTTTGTCATTATTGAAAACATCTTTATCGCAAAAATTACCCTGAAATAGCATGATATTATCTTAGCACCATATAGTTCATCGCTACTGCCCCTAAATGTCAAATGCTTCTGTATCAACCATGTTCTGCTACTGAAGATAAAAACATGCTCGGTAACTAAAAAACAAAATCAGCTGACTAGATGAGGACCTTGAGCTGGGTCCTGTTTTTATTACCTAAACATGAGTCAGTTGTAATACCTTCATTATTCCCCAATGAAGGTATTTAATCAAGTTTCTTACACTCACTGGGCATACAAAGGAGAAAACAAGTCCCATTATCTAAATCAAGGACATTTAGCATTTTGATAATCTGTAATGATCATCACTGCATCCAGTGTGATTCAGTGTTGTAAAAGAAAAGGAGGTGTGAATGCTTTTTTCCCTGTAAGCCCTCTGAATGAAAGCATCAAACGGCTGTGATAACTTCTCATAACATCCTCACACATCTTGTCCTGGCACTGCTCTCACAGGGATCCGGTGCCAGCCTGAAGCTGGTTTCTCCGCGCTGTCATGACATAACGAGCCCTCAGCTGGGTCGATCTGGCCACTTCAAGGGAAGAGCTAAACAACCAGCTAGCACAAGCTACCCACTTGCTCTAAATTCTTGCCGATGTGTGTATCCCAGTAACATTCATTTCCTTAAAATGCTTGACACACAGTACTTAGCCAGAGGCCTGTTGAGGGATTGTAGTAAGTTTGTATCTCTGAGCAGCAGAGCCAGATATAGTGCTGGACTTCCTTGCCTGAGGCTATTGTGTATCAAGTGCAGCAGAGTGGCTGATAGGCTTAGCATGGCTTCTAAGTGGAGTAAAGCCACGGGGGTACTCCTGGGTTGCTTTCCTTCACAATATGGCAGAGTTACTAAAGTCTTCATCTGAAATGAACTTGAACCAACTTAACTGGGCACTGGAGCAGACGCATGGGGTGATATCTAACCCTGCGTACAGACAGCTGAGATGCACTGACTTGCAGACTGCAACTCAAAGTGTAAGCCGAGTCAGGCCAAGTCAATTCAAAATCTCAGCTGCTTTAAATTGCACTGCTGCTCGCGGACAGATAATAAGAAGTGTGTCATGTTTTACTTATCACACTAGCCAATCATTGACAGTCGGATGCTTCAGCTTGCAACAAATAAGCAGATTTGATAATGGAAGTGGTATCAATGAAATCTTGTAGATTCTCACTCTTGTCAATATTGATGATATCAGCTGACCATAATATCAGCACTTCTGTCCTGCCCCAATTCCATAACACTGTCCCAAGTGTTAAAAACATATTGTAAAAAATGAGAGTAGACTGGCTGATTACTGACAATAGGTTCGTGGGTCAAGACTAATTTGAGTCCAGATGTTAAGAGACATCCAGACATCCTGTGATACTCAGCACCACCTCAGAGACACACATGACTACTGAAACCCTCCACATACTCAGCAGACATACATGTGGTGGACCCTGCCAATTATTTTGTGGACCAAGTGCCTGGCAGGGGTCCATTACGAAGGCGTTCTCTCCTGGGCAGCCTGCCTCTATAAAGTTCAGAAATGAAACCCAACTGTAACTCACATGGTCACCTTGTATTCTGATCTGCAGCCCACCAGTTTCGAAGACTTTACTGGTCGTTTGTGGGAAGGGAGATGTAAGAGAAGACCACCACACACAACTTTTTCAATGTCAGCGTGCACTGATATGAAATTTATTCATGATGATGTGTTTAAGCTCCTGCTGATCAGTGTAGCTAAAACAGATGGTGATGGTAATTTTATATCACCTGCAATTGACCTATAGTATAAACTCCACTGGCTGCTGCACGGCCAAAAATCCTGACTAATTAATTAAATATGCATGCTTTGGATGGACTTGATTATTTTTCTTTCCTGATTCCATCCCATCTCTAAATATCCTTCCCCACACTCTCCTGTTTTTGCTCTGTTTACGCTCGGTGTAGACAGAATGTGTCAGCCATGCACACACTATCTCAAGAGGCCAAAAGCACCTAGCCCTTTCTTTTGCTGATGTTGGCAAGGCCGGGCTCAGCCTGCTAATGTGCGTGGCATGAGGCCTGACGAAAGGCAAACTCATCTGTCGCCTGTGACCTTCAGGGAAGAGGAAGGACTGGAGGTGATCCTGCAGGTTTGCATCTACATAATTTCTCCTCACCTGGAGAACCAGCCTGTATTTACCACTTAATCATCTTCTATCTGATTGGCAGGTTCACATGGCGTCATCTTGCACACACATACAGACACATGGCTTCTTGAAGATATGCTTCAGACAGCAGACACTATCACCCAAGAGAGGACGGGGTGCAATAAGAAGACACTGATTTGTATAAGTGAAATTAATCAGGACTAGACAGAATGAAGATGCCCTTTCTTTCATGTGTAGCTCATTAATTTTTCTCAGCACAGCCTCATCAACCAAACACTCTGGATTACTCATAATAACAAAAGACAAATAATTGCAATGTGATATGAAAACAATCAAGGCCATTTAATGGAATGACTCAAGATAAGTATCTTTCAATTAAAAGCCACTAAAATGCACTGCTGTTCAAGTGAAAACAGTATGGATGATTGCCAACATCCGTTTGAGAGACTTAAAGGAGCAGTTCGCCCACAAATGAAAATTCAGTCAGTATCTTCTAGACCTCATGCAAATGGAGAGTCAGGCAAAGTTTTGTAGTTCATAAACAATTCTGGAGCTTCACCATGGACCAGTGCTGCTGCATTCTCTGAAACAAATGAAGTAGATGGGGACTTGTTTTAAAATGTGAGAAAAACTGGGTGAGAAAATAATGTGTTTTGGAATCAATTGTTGGATCTCTGGGCTGTGTGAAGGTATTTTATGGGTTTTTTTCCCAGTTGTTGTTGGTCCATCCCATTCTGGTGACTCATATGTGGGTCATATGATAATTATCGGTCAAGTGAGGATACTGTGGATACAAGTGAGGCTGTGAGCCTCCTGAACTCATCCTCAACACTCTAATGTCTGAAATAGATGTAGCAAGACTTTTATTTAGATTTTGTCATAATGCAAGGCACATGATACATTTACTGTGAAATAATGTCAAACATCTTAATCAAATAAAAGGATGAAGTGATGACATTTCATACCCAAAAGGTCAACTTCAGTATGAAATCATAATGTTTAGCAAAAAATGTCCTGTCCATTATTGAGCGCCACAGCTCAGGAGAAATGTTTTATGGACTACGAAACCACACATGACTTTTCACTGGCATGGAAGCAGATCATGATTCTTTCGGTTTGGCTAAACTGTTCCTTTAATGTCATCCTAAGGCTATCACCATGCTTGTGTGCTTGTGTGTACTGTGCGACTATGGGAGTGAACTGCTGCTCAGTCACTCTGTGCCTGAGCCACGTGATCGACACACGGTGCGATGGCGGCTGGAATCTGAGAGACTTTTATTGGTGGTCATCAAATGGCTATCAGAGGGGTCAGTGGTCAGCTAACACGCTAATTGGGTCTCGTTTTTTTCCGTGGTCTCGTCTGCGCTTTCAATCAAACGTCAGTCCAGTCAGCCTGACAGCAGTCTGGTGGTGGGCTGAACTGGACGAGCAAGTAATTTAAGATGTTTTCTCTCCTGCCCACGCTCCCTTCTATCCTTTAATACCGTCCGCTCAGATCCAGATTCAAAGCCACAAATAGCAACCCTGAAGGTATCATTGCCCTTGTGATGCACTCTAATATGTTCTGTTCATTGTGGTATTGTATTGCTGAAAATAACAGTGAGTCTGCTCTGAAAAGTATATTTATAAAGCTCGAGACACATGTCAGAAGCAAGCATCTAAGGAACACATCCCATTTTTAACGACAAAGCTGAACTTTTTTGTAGACCCAAATCCTTTTTTTGCTTTCCACATGACTGATTACATTAAAAAAGAAAAAAAAAAACAGTAGTACAGTACATTCCTGGAACCTGTCAGAGCCTCTTTTTCACCACTAAGTAATTTGCAGCCTAAAGGCATACACATCTCACGTGGAAACTGTCTGAGGCTGAGATGAAAGGAAATTAGAGAGGTGCTGCTAATTCACAGTGGACAATGAAGCTTCTCCACAGAGTGGATGTGAACGTCATGGATGTATAGATGGTAATACAGGACAGAAGCGATGCATAATTCATTGGGAAACAGATTCATTTCCTTATCGGTCTGTGTGCCTCTGCTTCAGTGGAAAAAACATTTACATCCATGCTGGTGTTATTCACAGACTTATTTCCCCAGACATAAACGAAACTGTCAACATTCACTTTTCACAATTGGACCTGCATTTCTGTCTTATTTATGAGCGGGCAGGCCAGGCTAAGGGTAGAAACTCATTTCGTCAACACCAAATGTCGGTGTACCTTTCTGATATACCTGAACTACTCCACCTCCTCTCCCTGCCTGTTTGGATGGATCGCAGTACCCTATTGATCTGTTCTGTTCTTGTCCTGTGGTTTTGAAACCGTACCCAGCCTCTGAATGTCTGATGACTCTCTGTACCTTTGGGATTGGCACGGTACATGGACTTCTTATGGGTTTTCTTGACGTCAGTGTCATAAATAGAACGCATCAACACATTCGACCCTAATCGTTGTGTTTCTCTCCCATTTATCTGATAGTATATTTTAGTATGTCTATCAATGACATCAGTGCATTGAAACAGCAAACTTGACTTGGAGTTTAATAAGTATAAATTAGCTTAAGCATCTGTTTTTCTAAAAAAACTAAACTAAACTGAAGAAACTAAATAAGTTTATATCTGAAATATATGTGAAAGGCCAAAATCAGAAAAAAAGGCTGTCCTTTAGACAACATATTTAAATCCACTAGGTTTAGAACTTTATTTGGATCTGCATCAAATCATAGTCATTCATATCCACCTAAATATGATGAATAAAAATAGAAAAAAAATAAATATCTTTTTCATCAAGACCCATGCATTATTCCCTGGAAAATCAACAAAAATCTAAGTGAGAAAAGTACCCAGATTTACACAAAAGATAATAAGGTCTGTTCTGTGCAGAGACCCATCCTCCATCCAAGTTTCATGAAAATCTATTCTATAGTTTTTGTGAAATCATGCTGACAAACTGACTAAGAACATAATCTCCTTGGCGGAGGTAATTAATGTCAAATCCTCACAAATTTCCTCCTGGACAGAGTGGATTGACCTGAAATGAATCAAACTAAAAGATCAAGCTACGCTTTGTGAACCTGCATGACATGAGCCAAAACGATTAGTCCATTAATCAATTTGTCTACTGACCGAAGATAATTTGAAGTTTGAGTCACTGACTGAGCATAAAAGCTAAATATTATCTAGTTCGTGCTTCTCCATATTGAATGTTTGCTGCTTTTCTTTATTAGACGTGATGAGATTCATATTATAACTAACTGAATATCTTTGTTATATCTTTAACTGTTATTTGTGTTGAGGTTAGAGTTCTGGGAAACTGTAATTGGCATTTTTGACTTTTTCCAAACGATTAATCGAGGAAACAAATGGCAGATTAATCAATAAGGAATAATAGCTGCACCTCTAAACCAATCAGGGACCACCCATGAATTCCCAGTGGCGTCACTCAACAATTTGCTCCCTGTGAAGCACCGTTGTTCACTGGCAACACTTTTTGTTTTGTAATGCATTAGATTTTGGGGGAGGGGAGGCAGCTGTTAGCGGGGCCCAGCTGTCAATGACGGCTGGCAGAGATGAGAGGGGAGGAGTCGATTTTGAACAAACCTGTGCATGCACGGTCCCACAGGAGCATCACTTTAAAGAACTCCCTGAAAAGCCCAGATGATAGCCGGATGTCTCTGTTTACCTCTGCGTCTGCTGCGTATTTGTAATCTCATGCACACATTAATTATGCTAAATACTGTGATGAAGATGAAGAAACCATGGCTGACTGGGCAGAATGAATCTCAACATGGAATGTCCTAATGATTTGCAATTTACTTTTCCCCACTACATACCTCAACAAGTCAATTTAGAAGAGATGCCCACAAGCTGTTGTGGTGTTGTTGCATTAAGTCCAAACACTGTACAACAAATTGCAGAGGAGATATTGAGGTGAGGTGAGGTTAGGCCAGGGATCGAATAGATTATGATTTATAGCCTGCAAACTGCCATACTGGACTTAATCCGGCAGGGTTTTGGAGAGAAGTGGTGGAAAAAAAGAGTCCCAGTTTTGACAGGAAGGAAATTAATTCACAGCACTTTTGCTGTATCTTCTTCTACCCCCACTATTATTATGCATGGAGTGAAACAAGAAAGAAATGTGAAGGAAATTGTGGTACAGCTCAGCCTAGACTACAATGCAGATTTTCTTTTCATGCTGTTCATGCGGTGTGACTTCTCAAAACCATACATTAGCACAGACTGACTTCTGTGCCTTTCATTTCCTGTGTTGGACGCTGGCTAGTACATTCTGGACTTTGCAAGCCATTAGAGAGACCACTGGAAGCTATTATGCTTAATGACATTGCTTTAAGATGAGCAGCTGAGGTCTGTAGTTAGATTGAAAGCTTTTAGTTGCACAAGGCTGGATTTTTCTGAAGAAATTACTTTGGAAAATATTCTCTGCCAAGCAATTAATTCATTAACAACATACATTCATAACTCGACTGACGAGACAAACACAGAACTCTTCTTTTGACAAATGGTATAAAAGCCTCCTGGAGCTCTTTCATGTGCAGCTTCCAATATTTCCCCTTGAGAGAGAGATTTTTCTGCTCAAAGCCAAAGCAGCAGCCTCCAATCTCAAGCCGACGAGTCCAGAGCTGACCGACGTGTCCAGCTTCAAAGCCACCAGCCAGACATGCTTAAATGAGCTGCATGACAATAAGACTCACTTGTAGCTATAAGCAAACAAGCCAGAAGACACTGACGAACAGTGGGTCATCGACTGCTATTGTGCAAGGGCCAGAATTAGCTTGATATTGTTTAATATTTATGCTTTCTTAGAAAATGTATCTCATTTTTATTGTCAGTGTCAACATGGGACATCCATAATTATAACAAGATGTTTAACGAGAAGGGGAGGCGGTCAGCACTCAATACAAAAATCACTTGTGCAGATGTGTTTTTTTGGTTGTACTATGGATTACGGACATTTTGGCTTGTTGGGTTGGGAACTACCTACACCGCTAACTAAGATAACTAGCTAAAGACAGAGACACTTAGCTGGTACTGCATAGATATGCTGCCCCCTGACTTGTTCAGAGCAGGGATATTTAGATAATGCACCCTTAATATTTGAGATGCCAGACACAGCAGTGAATAAAACACACCACTCAGCTCGTTGGTTGTCTTCCAAATCAACATGATAATGCTACAAGTCAGGTTGAGGTTATCCTTGATGCGCATGCTATACATCTCGGATCCCACCTCTCTGGGTTCAGGTTGGAGGAACTCGTCCAGATCACAATCCCTCACTGGCTTTCCGCTAAACTCCCCACGGTGTTAGATGGAATGCATGACTAAGACAGATGTAGCCCTACCGGGAATTGAGGCCAGGTCTCTGTGGGTGAGAGTTTTTTGCCTGTGTGTCACAAGCGTTCCCAGCCAATTCTGTCTGAGTGTTTCATATAAGACAAGACAGAAGTACGTGCACTGCATGTCTCAGTCTTTATCCATCTATCTTTTCAAAAAAATGTAGATCCATATCTGGGGCTTCTGTTTTATGTCTAAGAAAACATTAAAATGAGCATCCTACCTGCGTCGTGTCCCTGGTACATTCCAGCTACTTGAAAAAATAAACTCTTGTTTAATCTCCTTTGAATCTTTGGCAGATTTGTGACTACAAGTCCCAACAGAGCACAAACAGAAACCAGCCTACCTACCACCATACAAGAATGACTAAAAGACTAAAGGAACAAGATCAAGCCAGGGAGGACAGCTCCCCCACAACTCAAACAGAATTTATCGTGCCTGTAAATTGGTTTTCGTCACAACTGGCTGTCAGTGTTGGCGTTTGTGGGTTTCAGCATGTCAGATTTGACACAGCTCCCCTTCAGTAGCTGTGGGCTGCAGCTAACCGCCCACACATCCCACTGGGGAGAGGCCGTCTTCTTCTGATCCCCCTCTACAACTTGACAACGCTGATCACTCTCATCATCGTCCCCTCCAGCACTCAGCCGAGATTTACATCCTGAAGCATCCGATTGGTCAGAGCGTGACTAATACTATCGGAAGAGAGCCTATAAATGCGGTCGACTTACACGAGGCATGTAAAAAATAGTGACTGCAGCTTCTCCACATTGAAAAATACACTGAAAAAACCACCTCCACCACCCAAAGCTTCCAGAGGGGAACACCATCACATTTGATGACACGCACAATTGGAGGAGTAGAATCCAGTTTTTTATGTGCCTGGAGATGCTGTCATGTTTCTGCATCTTTGCACCAGTGATCAACACAAGAGCTGACCTGTCAATCACAGACTGACAGATCAAGGCCGCATGCCAAAAGGGACAAGGCACTTGTGCATGTTTGAACAGATGTCAAAGACGGGACTGTAAATGTGAAGCAAAATTAATCTGTTCACCAGGTTTGAGAGGTTTTAAGCATATAAACCCAATTAACGGCTCAGACAAAGACATTCCTTTCTCACCCTCGAAAATGTGAGTAATGCGGACCTTAGCGCCAGTTTATGGTATGATTATAATTTATGCCACCTCCTAAGCAGTGCTCGCAGACTGTGTCTCTTTTGTGCAGCCCCGGCTTTTTACGCCGGTGGTGTCTCGGAGGGAGAAAAGAGCCAGTGTCGTGCGGTCAGAAGGCATTTCAGTCAGACAAAAAATCTGTGTCAGCACTTTCTGCCAGGGAGCGAGAGGCCGGCGTTCAGAGCCGTTAGCCTCTTTCTCAGAGGAGAGGCAGAGTTTAATTGGACTACTCTTCCACTCCATTTGCCGGCCCGCATCTTACAGGCCACAGCTGCACACATTCGAGCCAGCGACTGTCACTCTGCATACCTCTCTTCAGCCTGCGAGCTGCACACTCCCTCTAACAGCTGACAGAAGTTGTTTGTCTTCAGACACACACTGCAGACTAATGTGTGGATTACAAAGTTACATGGTGGTAATGAGATTACCAACAGACACTGGCAGGTACCTGCGTCAACTTCTTACAAGGGCTGAAACTAAGGATGAATTATTGTCTAACCCTAACCTTATTTATACAATCATTTTCTCCATTTATCAAAAAAAAGTAATCAAATCGATGAATCACTTATCAAAAATATGTTTCATTAGCTATCCGTAGCTCTCCTCCAATCATCTTACAGCCAGTGCAATGCTGTCACCGTCACTTTCGTTCTAATTCTGCCAGAACCAGACGGCCTAACTCTTAAAAAAACTTCTTATTGAATGACTTTGGATCCATTTCAGAGCCAAACAACAATTTCATGGCTGGCCAGTCACAGAGTAATTACATATGGCCCCGGGCCGACACGTCGATCAGTACTCGAGACGCTTCTTAAAGATAAGACTTTTTCTGATGGACAGCTTCTTCTGAACAGATGACAGCAGGTATTGCAAAAAGAAACATAATGAAGATAGAAGCAGATGACATGAATCTATTTCCGTATGATAAGATTTTGCGGGTGAAACAGTTACTCTGCAGTGTCACCTTGATGTATTGTGATTAAGTACATGTAAAAGGTCAATCCTCCAAGGTTGACTGGTTCATGGGTAGTCAGATGCTTTGTTGAAAAGTTTGTTTCAGGAAAAGTCTCTTTAAAGGGGACACCCAACATTAAGACAATGTTGTTTTTTTTTAATGTGTTGTTAAAATACACAAATAAGGCATTATGTAATTAAAAACACACATTTCCAGAAAAGAAATCTGAACACTGGATAAAGCCAGGTTCAAAATACTACTATAAACAACCATAAAAAATAAATAAATCTGTCAATGATTTTAAGAATAAACTGTCAGGCTACGAATGATATGTGAACAAACAACAATGTGTCTCTCATACAGACATCTCTGGTATGATACCAGAGATGTCTTGTCTCTTTTGCTACTAGTGGTATCCCTGCCAAGAGGCGGTCCTGTCCTGTCTGTGTGCTCTTGTCGTGACGTAGAGAGGAGGGAGGGGACTGGTAATTGCTAAATGGACAGGACGTTTGCTAAAACAGTGACGCTTAACAGATAGATATTACATCATAGATATTACCGTGAAACTTCCCCAGCTGATTACTTACACTTAGAAAATTCCCTACTGATTTCCAGTAATGAAAACTGAATGTGCATTTTAGATGTTTTCTTTCCACTAACCTGAAAATAAACACTGTGGAGGCAAATATTTGCTTAAAAGAAACAATCTGCTTCAAAAGGCTTCCAATTCATCGTTTTAGAAAAAATACTATGAAACAGTGAGCATGTACTCGAGACCTTTGTCTACTTGTAAACACAAGGTTAACAATGCATCTATTGTTCTGTGAATCTTGTACACAATGACTTCACTGTTATGTTGCAATAGGTATAAAGGTCCCGACTATATGTGCTAGTTCAAGTGCCATGAAACTTGAGAGATGACTCACCATGAGTAGACAGCAGGCAGGTCTCCAAATCCGGCTTTGAGGGCAGTGAGGCGCTACATTTCGCTAGGCTGAACCACGGTCCAGATCCCTCTCCAGAGGGGACACCCGACAGTTCTCTACAAAGGCAAACCACAGGGAAATAAAAAACTTTAACTCAAGGCTGCCGACTGACTGAGGGAGGCTTGTACTGACACACGGCAGAAGACGCAGCGTGGCAGAAGACGCAGCGTGGCAGGTCTACGCGGTGGACTGACTGCCCGGTCACTGTTCACACTGTTGATGATTTTTTTTTTTTAACAGAGAACACAATCAGCGGCTGCTGATGCAAAAACAACAAAAAAAAACGCAGTTTGCGGTATCGACAAGGGCTGCTTGTCAAAGGACTGACTGGGACAGTAGACAGTTGTCACCCTCTTCAGGGGCGGATCTGACATAAAGTGCTGCTTTCAGAGTTGTGATGCAGAGCCACTGAGTCCTGAAGCACTCCGACCAAATCTGTCATTATGTCATTAGGTGGCCAGTTAAGAATGGGGGAGAGAGGGGACTGAAATTTTTGTGTGGGAGATGTCTGGAGTCATGTGAGAAACATGAAAACAAAGGGAGAGGGAGGGATGTGAAACCCAAATACCATATGTATAGAAGTTTACAAAAAACTGTTCATCAAAAAACCCAAAGATTTTATACATTTAAGCATCTATACGTCACAAAACATAGTAGAGATGCAACAAGTTGTCATCAGTTAAAGGAACACTTCACTCAATTAATAACAATGCGGTCATTATCCAGTCACCTTCATGCCAATGGAACAAGACATTTCTTCAAATTTACAGGAAAACTAAAACCAAAGACCAAAAGACTTAAATCTAAGACCAAAATACTGTAATCCAAGTCTCCAGAAGCCAGAAGACGATATCTAAACTTTTGAAGTGTGTTTGAGCTTGGCCACTTCAGTTCGATAAAAGAGCCACAGAGGGTGTAAATAACGTCTCACAGCTCCTGGAGACCTGGATCACACCGGACGAGCTGTGAGGAGCCATCATAACATTTTGAAAGTTCCAGCCCACTTCAGATGCTGTGAAGCTCCACAAATGTTTTGTGGACTACGAAACTTCACCTGACTCTCCATCAGTATGGATGGAGGAGATGTTGACTGAATTTTAAACTTAAAAAAGCAAAAATGGAACTTTTGCAGGTTCCACACTATTAAATGCGAGGATTTGCTCACTAAACATAGAGTCTTCAGGTTTTGGACTGTTGGTTGGACAAAAGAAGCAGATTGAAGACGTCACTTTGCATTCGGGGAAATTGTGTTGAGCATTTTTGACGGACTGAGAGGTTACTCAATTTATGAGTGTGATTTAGGGAATGAATAAATAGGGCGACAAAATCAAATACAATGATGTATTTGACCAAATGCCAATAATATTGTATGGATGACATGACTGTTGGTAGATAGATAATCATCAGTAATGTGGATATGATGACTTGGTGAGTAAATGTGTTAAGTAAAGTGTTAGAACGACTAAAAGAGTCTGGGCAACACTTGTGCCGTGTCACGACAAAAAAACACAATTTAGTGTTTTTTCACGAAACAAGTTAATAAAGTTATATTGCCCAACCCAAATATCTCATAAATAATTTTATTTTGTTATAAACTGTGCAGTAAAACTAAACAATGCCCCAAAATAATCTTTGTAAAGATTAATTAGTCGGAGCCACACTGGCCCACAGAAACGTATGTTCCAAGTTATCAGGCGATTACATAAACACAATTGGCAGCTAAGTTGCTCTGTGGAGAATTAATTAGCCCACACTTTTGAGGGAGGACTCCGCTCGGGTTTTAAAACGAAGTTATGAGAGAAATACTCCAGTATTTGTTAAACAAACGGTTCCTTAAGTGTCAACACTAAAGATCAGCCCCTGGCAAGATTCAACAAATGTGTTGGAGCGTCACAGAGTCCTTGCAGAAGCCCTCAGTGATCCCCTCCAATGTCAGGCAGCTGATATTCATAAACTACATTTTCAAAGGTAGCAGAATGTCATTTCAGCTCAAAAGACGTCTTCAGACAAAACTGCAACACAATAATCAAGTTTCCTCAAGGGTGTCACATGGACTTAATGCTTTTTTTTCCATTTTCTAATTATGGTTTGCGCGACGCTCTCTGAAGGGAACACTTTATAAGACTTAATCTGAATTTCACACTGAGTTGCCAACACGTTAATTAAGCTGAGGCAACCAATGGAAGTCTAAATAAGTTACAGCAATAATAATGAGAAGCTGTGAGACATTCATATCTCCAGAAGTCTCAGTTTGATTATATTCATATTGATTATATATTGAAATCTTTTTGTTCAGGGCTTTGAAGGCTTGTAGGGGGGATTTAAATTGCCTCTGTTTGGGGTGACATTCGGCTGTTTTAATCTAAAATTAATAACATGTTTGTTTAATAAAATGTCATCTCCTCCAGCAGAAATTATTTTTTGTCTGTTCTCTTTTTGATTTGCTCAAATAAAAACACCTCTAAAAGGATTCTTTAATTTCAGCAAGTAAAATCGACTTTAATGGAGAAGTTAGTTAATGGTGTCAGGGTTAAGGAAATATGGCCGCCGACAGACACAAAACATTTTGGAAGGTCGGCTCTCCTTGTCACTTGAAGCTAGAAGGGTCACAAAGGCCGGGCAGCTGTCGCCCCCCCTCCCAGCAGATGATGATTAGAAGAGAAGCAAGGGCAAAACACCTCCCTGCGCTAGTCGTCTGGTTTAATATGATATGGATTGCCGAAGCAAAAAAAAAGGGCACTCAATTAGAAAAAAACAACACTCGCTTAAATCTGAGTCCCATAGAAATTCCCTTTCAAATCTCAATCATGTGGCAAAATGCATAATTCTCCTCTGTCCACTGTGGCTTCTGTATTATTACTGAAAAGGCCAGAAAATGATCAAAACAAATTATCCAAGTCCCCATTTCACTGATAAATATGGCATTTAAGCCTTCCCCCTCTCATCTCCTTCTCAGAGGCCATGAGTGTTGAAGCTTTCATGTAATACAAATGCCTCTGTGTAAAGTCGAGCAGTTCCTGTTTGGCCAGAAATGTGCTGCTGCTTCACATCATGAAGAAAACCACAGCTGTGTCTCAGGCTCTTTCTGCCACTTTGAGAAATAGGTACTCAGACAAATTGGCCGGCTTAGACCAGGCTGCACACTCAGGACGAGGCGTCTGTGATCTCCCCTGACCGTATTTTGTTTTTGACAAATAAAACACAGGTCACTGAAGACCAATTACTCACAAAAACATGAGGAAGGAAACAGAAGAAAAATCTCCAACTATTGTCATCACCAATTAATTTAGGAAACATCTGCTGAGATATCAAGACAACAAGCAAAGATACGTTTGTGGATTCATAACTTGATGGCTTGATGAATCTTTAATTGTGTATTGAGAGTGAAATCTACTGTTATTCCATGTCTCAGTCCGAGTTGTAGAAATAAAAAGGGTTTCGGCAGGTTTCAACAAGATATTAACACTATAAAGACAGTTATTGATGCAATTTAAGAACCATTTTATGTCCATACTGCATTTTCTTTTCAAAATAAATTCCATAATAGCTATTTGATTTTCAATACTGTGAAGAATATGTCAATAATCAATAATATCTGATATTGGCCCAAGCCTGGTTTCTAATGTGACTGTCTGGCCTTCGCCCCTAAAACCAATGCAACACTGTTTTCCACCAACTTCAGCATCCTTTTAAGCACAGGTGCCCTTTCATCTGAGCTCCGAAATGAGAATCGCTGCCTCTAGTGCTGAGACCTTGGCTCATTAAAACATGTGTGTAGGCAGCCTGGAGAAAGGGGCTGAAAAGCACCAACAAAAACACAAAGGTTTTGAACTGACACTCAGTATAAGCTGCTGAACAACAACCATCTCCAACAACTACTTACACTTTCAGAAACCATCCTCAAATGTGTTTAACATTTATCTCAAGAAACAAAAAACAGAACATCTGAGCGGCAGCCTGGCAGCCGTCTGCGCACTAAGTGGCAGGTACAGGATTGAATAACGTGAGTGGAGCCATGATCCGAGCACATCGAGTTAAACGGGATCGACTTTAAACAATACTAACCTTCTTAACAAACACGTGCTGTCTGCCAAGTCTACACTCAACACTGCACGAGAAGTCTGCAGTAGCTTTGCAGCCACAGTTATTTTGGGCACTAGATTGGTCTTAGTCAATTTTGATCAAGATGAATGAAACGTTTAGGCAAATCAAGTCTGAACGCCGTCCTGGCAGAGGGGCCGCTGCTCGCTAAAAGCGTGGAGAATGGGATATGGTTACAGAGCTGGTTTAAAGCATTGCCCAAGATTAGCCCCTTTCTTAAAATCCATCTCATTACAGCAGTTACATCTAATAAAAGAGTGGGAGATGATGGGATTCAGTCCCTTAATACTGCAGCTAGCATGGTGGGGAAGCCACACGGGAATGTGTTGCTGGCTTTTGCCGGAGGAGGCGTAAAAAACTACGACCAGGAGAACATTATTAAAGAGCGTGGTCCAAGTTAATGATGGCTCCGTTCATTATAATAAGTGTGTGGAGTGTGTATGAATGTGTTTGTGTTATGGTCTGTGCTCACACTGTGTCGTAAGCTCTCATTGCCTCTGTGACTCCATGTTAAAAATGTATGCTTCAGGGCCTCCTATGTCTTGTTGGCTAAATGAAGAGGGAATCTAATATAGTTTCCTTGGAACTGGCATTAACACTCTGTGGGGCTTTCAGCTGGATATCAATTAGAGGCTCATTAGGCATTTAGCGATGGCAGTCCCTCTGGCTTCCTGTCGCCCACTGCGAGGCTGGCTGACCCTGACCTTGAGGAAATGCTGGCATTCTCAGAGTCTTTTAGCTCTGGGAGATCGGCTATCAAGCAACTGTATCAGACATGCTCCCTTTAAATCTTGTATTTCGGAAAACATTGTGTACACGCAGCTGTGGGAGGCAAAAAATGTAGTCTCTGTCCAGGCAAGCAAAGCCATTTTCTGTACAACATGAGAGCAAATAACAAACTTTAATATTGACGTATGTGGTTGCTAAGCAGCAGACCACTCCCCTACCTTAAAAACAAGTTGTTGAGAACAACTCACTGAAACTGACCCCCAGTGCTGCTGCATTCAGACTCTTTTCAATTCTTCTCATTCTCTCAAAGTTGATAAATTAGTGTTAAATCATTTAAGGCACAGTATGTCATTTCTGCTACTAGGGGTCTCTTAATGCACGTGGTTTGATGATGTGGCGAGGCATCATGGTAGTTTTTTGTCCTCATTGTTAAACCTTCCCAATGAAACTCTATGAGATATGACTCATACACAAATGTTCACACACAAGGTAACGTATTAAAGTTTTATCCACGTTGCATTTAGTTGCGTTCACTGACTTCCTTCCTCACTTTCTGACATATCATCTGATGTCATGCTGAAATGAAATGTTACGTTTCCGCTATTAAAATTTCTCCGGGTCTAAACATTTTTGGGAACATTAACGCCTTGTTTCCACATACTCAGTCCATTCATTCCTATGGGAATCTCTGTGATATCCGATGTGCCTGTGAAACTCCTCTCTGCAGAAAGAAGCAAGGAAGCCAGTCTCTCTTTAAAACTCAACGCACACAGAAGCATGTTCAAGCACTGGTTCTACAGAGACAAATGAAAAAAATGTGTCCTTGCCAACTTCCTTAACTTCAACCAAGCCGCAACACTGCACTGGAAAAGGGGCGGAAATATGCCTGTCCACCCGTGAATCATGTTTAAATCACTGCTGATGGGTCAGTAAATATCTGTGACTACTGCAGAGTCATCTGACTTGGGAATGAATGCTGATTTTACCCTTTTCCACTGAAGACAAAACGCACACTTGTAACTTTCAAAAGGGAAACTGTGTGCGAACCTAAAATGATGAAAAGATGTACTCAGCTCTGAGCTTTTTGTCCAGTGTGAAGTGTATAAGCATGAGGAAAAAATTTAGATCTGTTGAAGCTGAGTCAATTAGGAAGGCAGTGCCAAAAGGCTACAGAGGCCAGCTATATCATTTCAGAGTGCATTGCTGAATGTGGGAAACCAGTTACAGACAGAGAATACATTCTACTTCCTGAAGGGTGCCGAGGTTTTTCTTTGATGGACTGACGAATAAAGACACCATCACGCCCAGGATTCAAGACCTAACTCTGTCTGCAAGCGCTGTTGAGAGATGCATTACTGAAATACTGACACCAAATTTCACTAAATAGTGATCCCAGTTGGCATTTTACATTTTTAGTAGCATAAATCACAACATGTTTTTGTATGTGTGATAAATAATAGACCTACAAATCTAACCCCTGCATTGGAATCTATCAGCAGATTCTGTAAAATTCGGCTTTTGCAAACTGACATCAGATTTTTTTACTGTAATACAAGCTGACATGTACAACCAACTGAGAGGCTCCAACAGTTGCTTGAAATGCCAGCCTAGTTAGTCCTCCAAGCAGATTGCAGGGGAATGCATTTAGCTCTGCTTAGTGCTGCATGTTTGCGTGTTTACTCATCTAACCTCATGCAGCTCCTCTTTATTCTTGCCCCTCGGTGTGCAGTTTGGGGCAGAGGTGGTATGGAGTATTTATAGATGGACTCAGAGGGGACTGTATGTTCACAATGGACTCTCATGGCTGAACAAGGACATATTTTGGTGACTTGAGGCTAAGCAGCAGACCACTCCCTCACCTTAAAAACAAGCCACTGTTGTCGAAAACCACTCAGTGAAACTGTCTCCAGTGCTGCTACATATGGAATCTTTTCATATCTTTTCATTTCTCGAATAAAAATGGGAGATTCTCCTCATTTTTAAAAGCATCTCGTGCAGACTATTCTGCATTTATGCACAGAATCTTTGCAAAACTCTGTTAGACAAAGTGCATTATACTTAAGTACCACCAAAGGGTACAGTTCTGTAGTTCCCATAGTAAAGCTAGAGTGGAGACTTTTCATTTGCGAGGGACAAACCAACACAGCTGCGAGCACTGTGGTCAGTAACCTGACATTTGGTTGAACTGAGAGAATGTCTTTTTGATCTGCACGCACTTTCCTTTTTGAAATTTACAAGTGTGCGTGGCCTGGGTTGGCCCAAGTAAAACACAATAGTTTGACTCAAGGGAGTCTTAAAAATAGCCTGCATACTATGCCACGTAGCATGACAGGGCTCCAGAGTGACAGTCCACAGAGCAGGACCCACTTCACTTAGCCACTTAGCTTTGATTCATTTCAGGAAGATGTGTTGCTTGTGGGCACTGTATTCAGCATGTTCAGTAAAGCATGGTCCGTGTGTACTATTGCTTCTTTTATCAACGTAATATCTGTAACTTCATGCCTTAGAAGTACAATCTTGTAAATGTGCTTTTGTGGGCTTAGTACAAATAAACAAGAAAACCAACAGTGCCTAATTTTCATCTTCTTAATTTAAAATCTGCAATTTGCAAACCCTGCATACAGTTGTATTTCATTTTCTATTCATAAATGAAATCAGGGACACAGACATAAAAAGAAAAACTGCAACTGATGGTTATTTTCATTACAAATAATATGTTTTAATGTATTGTTATTTACTGATATTGCTATAAAATGTCAAAGAATATGGCCAAATGGCTTTGGCATGGATATTAAGACCAACAACTAGTGCTGCAACAAACGAATATTTTCACAATTTATCAATAAATCATTTAGTACTATTACATACTAATCACAATTTCCCAGAGCCTAAAGTGACATCTTCAAACTGATTTTGTTGTCAACCCAAAGACTCTACATCTACTATCATATATGTCAACAGTGTAACTGTCAAGAATTTGAAACTAGAAAATATTTGACATTTTTGCCTGAAATGACTGAAACAATTAATCGGTCATCGAACCACTTGGCAACTAATATTCTTCTGCTTGACTAATTATTTTATATTACTAAAATGATAGTCAAATACATGATAGATATTATTTTGTACATTAATGTAGCCTCAAGCAACTATTTGCCATGGAAAGCTGAGCAGCTGAGTGTGTGTGTGTGTGTGTGTGTGTGTGTGTGTGTGTGTGTGTGTGTGTGTGTGTGTGTGTGTGTGTGTGTGTGTGTAGTAATTCGAGCTCCTCTGTTCTTTGTTTTGGTAGCCGGGCTGGACACACGTGCGTGTTTGTGCGTGTGAGTCTCTGTCCTCTCCGTGTCTGTTTTCAACGTGGCGGCTTGGTAAGAACTGTTATCATATTACAGCTGAACAATACAATAAAATGAGTTTCTGAAAACATCTGAGGTGGAAAAATAGGCTGAACTGAATCTTGAGTCATGTTTGATCAGCACTGCCTAGTTGGACAGTTTGATCTGAGTTTGACGTAAAACATGAAATGGCAGCCATCTGGTGACAAACTTTCTCATTTGACAGCCAAACGTTACACAGAAATATGTTTGTGAAAACTTTTGAGGCGATACACTGGCTGTGCAGTAACAGAACATTGATACAGCACCACCTAATCTAACAGTTTGATCTGAGTTTTTTGGGGCACTGTGTCTGGAAGCTGCTTTCTTTGGTTTTCCATCTATACAGAGTGAATGATGTGCACATATGTTTTAGTCTGAGATGCTGTTTTTCCATCAGTGTCAATCAGTTACTCACCACCAAATAGGCAATAATGGAAAAATTAAACAAACACAGTTACTTGAATAGAAACTCCATGGACTTAAAAATCCTAAAAATGTTTTAAAAGGCATTGCATCATTCGAGGATAATATTTACACAGAGATGCTGAGCTGAGCAGATGTAATAAAAACCCTCAGACTCGTTGGTGATGATGGTGTTAATGATAAAGGTAAGAGTTTGATATCACAACACATAATGAAAAGAACATGACAAAACACCCTACAGCTCAATGATAAGTAACCAATGTCATCAATTCACAGAATGTGTGAACAAAACTGTGGCGGTACACGACTGGATTCATCTTGCCACACTCTAAACTGGCCTCTCATTGGCTATCAGCTCACTCCACAGACAGACATGAGGACATATCAAACATTTGAGATTTGGGTTAGGGTTAGTTTGTTATGGTTAATGTTCATTCTTAATTGGAGGGTTAAGGTTAAATCTTTATCCTCCTAAGCTGGGAAAATGGAATTGTTTTCCTTAAATACTTCAACATTTTGATTCACAGCCGCGTCTTTTATTGCCATTTCTTCACATAAAGGGCATCATTGAAAACAGTGCTGGCCCAGACCTCAAAACAATGCTACTCTTCATAAAAATCCTTTTCTCCTACACTCCTACACTCCTCGTCACACCCTGTTTTAGCACACAAAGCCAATGGAAGCAGCTGTATTAACAACAACGTCTCCACTATGTTCTACAGACACAGAAATGCCTCGACAAATTATAATGAATTTAACCCATTAATGGCTCTCCACATCACAGAGCGGACGCCCGTCTCCCACTGCTAGCTGAGCACCACACACACAGGAACAGTGGTGCTATTTAGATATGACAGAGCACCAGTGTTTCAACGACAACTTCATGCCGGCCCACAGATAACGTTACAAATGCCGCCGCGGCAGCAGTGTCAATGTATGAGCATTAAGGAGGTGACATGGTGGTAACCCTATTTGTCTTGTGCTCAACCCATTATAGCTCGCAGTTAAAATGCAGGGCTTTCATGACGAATTGCAAAGCCCCTGGTAATCTGCTAATAGTGACAGCAGATGTTTTGAGGAGAGCAGGGAGAACGAGTGTGACACTTAGATGATGATGTCTCCTGTGTGTAACAGAGCAGCAACTAACAATTATTTCAGCCCACTCGTTAGGACAAAATGTTTGCAGCCAACATCCTGCAAACAGATGTGTTTACATCTATATGTGTCAAACATACCGTACAAATATCGCGGTCACATTACATGTTTGTGACCTGACTTTCATATCAGGGGATGCTGGTGGAGCAAGAAGGCTGGCAAGCGAGTGATTGGAGTTCAAGGCTGTGTTTTGACATTTATAAGTGTGACACAACTAAGTATTTTATAGAGACCTTTGGACAATCAGCTGTATTTTGCACATGTGTTTGTGGTAACCAGACTAGGTATTTTAAGCCAATACATGATCTTTTCCTCACCATGACTGTTTTTTTTCCTAAACCTAACAAGACCATAAGCACAGCAGTGTCACAAAATACTATTTTAAAACTGAACCTTAAGAAACGTAAACTTGCAACATAAAGAAATGTTCAGTTCTGACGCACCCATGGCAGAAATGTACATTGCTAACATTCCAACAGTACAAAACCCAAAGATTATTTATTTACTGTCATAATTAACAGAAAAGCAGCAATTCTATCGAAAATACAAAGTACACAAAGTAATTAGATTGATGGATCGATTAATCAACTTGTCATTGCAGCTGTGTGTGCACTGAAGGAGACGGGCCAAGAAAGTACCTGGTGGGCGTAAAACCAGCCGCTATCAGCATAAAATCAAACTGGGGCAACGGAGGTCACTGGTTGCTCCTGACACCACTGCACAGTGAAGGTTGCTGGTATCATAGCTGTTGTTCCAGCTTTCAGGCCTGATAAATACTCTGCCATTCATCTGCCTTCAGCAGCTGGGGTTGGCTCAAGCAGCTGCCTAATAGGCTAACAGGGATCTCTGGTTCCCCGGGGGAAACTTTGAGTGGCAGACTGATTGGATAGAGCTGCATAGCCGATCTTTGTTATCTAACAGTCTGGCAATCTTGGCAGAATCAGGTAATGTCATGTAATTTAGGAGGTAGCACACATAAAAGAATGCATGTAACGCTTCCACTTGTCCTGAGAGAGGTGATTAACTTGATTTCATTAAAGCTGCAATGCAGCAATAAGCTCAGAGACTCCAGTCACAGCAGTAACTGCCAGTATGAAATATATCAGTGTAAACTACAGGGGAATGGGTGGAAATGATTTCCCAGACATCCCACAGCAAGAGCAGACCATCTCACACCATGTTCACACAAATACATCAGTTCTAACATGCTGTTACATGTCAGCATTTCTCAGGCATTATTAGCTTTTTAAAGATACTTTCCTAAATCCACAATAACACGCTGCAAATAAGAGAACACCACTTCAGATTGCTCCTGCAGAACTCAAGCCAGCAGCTGTATTCCATTCCTACCAAGTGGCTTTCTGTTTAGTACGTGTTGCTTATCGTTCAATTCTGATCATGATAATTAGTGGTAGAGATGTTCCCTTCCACTACTCCTTCACAGTAGAATTTGACATTTAACATCTGAGTTAATTTACCTATAGAGGAGGCG
Source organism: Acanthopagrus latus (assembly GCF_904848185.1). Classification (NCBI taxonomy): domain Eukaryota; kingdom Metazoa; phylum Chordata; class Actinopteri; order Spariformes; family Sparidae; genus Acanthopagrus; species Acanthopagrus latus. The sequence continues at coordinate 21,041,253 of NC_051058.1, read as the reverse complement.
GGCCTATGTAAAAGAAGTCCTGATGTGTTCATAAATTACGTGGTATCACATCTCTGAATTTTAGGTTGCATCTGAAATATTTCCCTGGTAACTATCAGAATATCAGGAAATTTTGCCTGTAGTATCAAAAATTACATTTAATATCCATATTTTTCAAGGTACTGTATCAAAGTTAGAAACTAAAACACTTCTTCAGACATGTGCAAGTAGGTTATGGTGGTGTGGAAAAGGAAATCTGGACTTTGAACATTAAAATGAAATGTTTTTTCTGTTCGATTTTAGATTTAGAATTGAAATCATGACACCTGAAAGAAGCCTCGGGTGAAAGTGAGAAGCACTAAAGAAAACAGCAGTGGAGGGTATGAATGGGGCCACCAGCTCTTATTATCATCAGATCTTATTACACACTTTCTCATATGGGACGTACAGTAGTGTCGCAATAATACCACACTACTATAATGATGTGTAAACAACAACTCATGGGAACTGAACACATGCTACTGCTAGATATAATGCTGTTAAAAAGCAGGCAGACATGAGTCCTCAGTTATAATATATTGATGCAGTGCTCCAATTTATTGTTATGAAACTGTAACTAGGTCTACATATCATAATAGCCTCCCTTGTATGAAGCAGACGAGAACACCAAAGCACTTTGATCCTGCGCTGCATTTTCGGTCGAGCTGCTGGATCCTTTTTTAAGGTGTACGTCCAACTCCTTTGAAGAGAAACATGCAACAACATGTACAGGAAATACAAAACAGACTCACCAGCAGCTTTCTGCAATTCTATTCTGGTGTTGGTTTGAAATCCTTTCCCATACAAACAGCACATATTCAAAATACTGTCACATTGTTGTCGTGGTTTTGTTAAAAGCGCTTGCAGTAACAAAGCCACAGAACGTTATATAAAGTGGTATTTGTGAGGAATAATATACCCCAGAACAACCTCTACTGTCTGAGACTCCTGACTCCTAACACACACATCAAAATCTTCCATCTAGTCAAAGGCAGTGCGGTACAAGTAGGTGAGAAACACAGTGGAAATGTACCAATCAGAACTTAATAAATGTCACTGACTCCCAGCAGCACAGGAGACAAAAGATGTAGCAACAGCTAACCACAGCCCGAGATGAAACGGCCCGGCGTACCTCCAGTTCCAGTCACTAACAAGAAAGAATGAGGCGCGAAAGACGGCGTCTTTTTCGCATCATTATTACATAATCAAAGGGCCACAACGAAATGAGGGACATGCCGGGGGAGAATCCATCCCTCATTAAAGGAGTTCAGTGCACCGGCGTCTCTTCCAAATGAGGCAATTTTGAAGTGTTTTACAGGCTATCAGGAATATCTTTATCCACACATTTCTCCACATGTCAAAGCTGCTGCTGCTGCTTCTCTGAGATTTTTTTTTCTACCGAAAATATTCGACTTGCACTTCTTAAATGACTGGCTTGCCCCTTCTCATAGCTTTGAATTGAGTTACTGACCAAGAGAGACATAAATTATGAGCAAAATATCAATTTCAATTCCATTTACACTGCATTTTCTTCCCCAAACTGATGATTCCACACATACATACAAAACTCAACAGCCAAGCATTTTTTTCCGATAGGCCTTCCTGTTTTTCCCTGACTGCTTTTTGCTGATTAAAATGGCATAAAGAGCACCGTTTCCCTCAGCGCTCAGTGGAATGAATAAAAACATCCCCAAGGACGACACCTTTATTTCTCTTCCCCGTTCAGGAAATAATCTCACATTTTCAGAGCTGATACGATTCACCCGGTGATGTCTGGCTCGGTCACGGATGCACACCAAAAGAGCCGCTTTACCTCATTAAAACAACAGACTGTTTCATATCTGAAGCAGCAGTCAAACACTCTTTTCGCTGTTAGAAGTCTCTTAATTAACTCTGACCACTTTAAAGAACACAGAGTGGAGTGTCAGATACAGTTTTTACTGGTATCATTTTATTATTTTTACCCGTAAGTTGGAGGCTATAAAACTGTCTGTAAACAGCTGCTGGTGGTACTTCAAAGGAAAAGATAACGAGATTAAATTTTAACAATATAATGCAATATCTATCTTTAAAGTTTCATATATTTGACACTATTTCATTGTTATAATGTGCCTTTCTGATGTCTTGTCCTCTCCTGATTTAATCAGTGATCTTCTACATTTCAAGGAAATTACCCACAGAATGAAAATGTGCTCGGCCTGTGCTTTCCAAAACTGAAGAGATAACTGTTGAAAAACAGAACAGATTTTCTGATATGGCAAACGCTCTGGTTAAGATGTGGTTTGAGTTCAGACACAAAAAGGGCAGAGCTGTGACAATCAGTCGATCAGTAAATTAACTACTGACTATTTTGATCATTTCAGTCATTTTTCAAGCACAAATGTCAAAGATTTGCTGGTTCCAGCTTCCTGAATGTGAGGATTTGCTGCTGTTCTTTGTCATTATTTGGACGTAAGAGGCAACTTTAAGATGTCATTTTGGCTCGGGGAAATAGTGATTCTTTTTTTTCGCTTGTTTGTTTTATAGACGATTACCTGTGAAAACAATCGGCAGATAAATTAACAATGAAAATAAATGTAGTTGCAGCCCTAGCTTAGGGAGAAATATCATGCACTGGGTTTAAATAACTACTTAGTTAAAGTTATTACAAGGAAATGAACATTTTTGCTGATTTTGGTGGCACATTTGGAGAAACGATGACGATGGTAAAACAAAGCAAAATTCGTTTTAGTGTCGTATCACCTGACCTGGTGACAGGGATTAAGAATTACCATAACAGTCATATAGAAATGGACACTCTCCTCGTTGATGGTTTATTCGCTTTTTTAGGTCATATAGAGGCATTAGTATTAAACAATCAGTCAGATCAGAGAAACATCTTGGATTGGGTTACAATTTCTACGATGTCATCATGCTACAGTAATAAACATGGTTCTGCTTTAAAAAAAAAAAAACAACAATACTGACTGTCGTTTGTTTTATGGCACTGTCTGCAAAAAACCCTGATGCCGTCACTTCTCTTGGGATGACAGACTCAACTATGCCATCAACTGAGGCTCGGTATATTTTAGCCATGTGAGTTAATTGTCGCCGTCATTGCTGCAGTGAGATATCTAAATATTTCTACCCAGTGGAATATGAAAATCACACCAATCCACATAATGGAATGAATGTGCCCAAAATCACAAGTCATTATTATTAATTGGTGGATATTTCTATTGAGGATTGTTCACTAAGACCCAAACTGAGATTTCATGTATTTCTGATAAATCTTCTCAATTAGGACTCCGTAATTAACCACATAATAACCCTGATAACGATTTTCTGCGGAACCGTAAATTAAATTTCATCTGTGGAAATGCTGTCATGGAGAGTTTCCAGTGTCTATTTAAAGTTTCAGTTTTTATTCAAAGGTTTAAAGCATGAACATTTCTCAAGTAGAGTGTGAAACTGAAGGCTGGTTTCTGTCAACCTAAGTTTAAGAGAGAGCCGTCACCCATTTGTGAAAGCAGAATCTTTTAGTTTTGACCTTTGGCCTGTCAGTGAGCGTGACAGGAGGGACTGTGTTGGCTCGGACTGTGGAAAAAACACAAGGCCTTGTCTCTCCCCCCCACTGAGCAGGGAGCGATAAGAACTGAGAGACAAAAAGTTTTGGAGCTGGTCGACTACAAAAGGAAAACATCATGATCTCATAATGGAAAACCTCCACACTGTGTGAACTCAGATGTGTGTCAGGAGCAGGGTAGCAAGAGAGAAGCAAAACTAGCGCATGTCACTGATGTGATGAAGGAACGCTTTGAGGATGACTGTCTTTTATCTGCGCCGAGCCGAGCTGACAACCGAGAAGTTGAATACAAAAAATAAAAAAACTACAGCTAGACAGCAGTCATCTCGAGCCTCATACAAAAACCATGAGTGCTGGAGCCACAATCTTAGCAGTCTGCAGACCTATTTTTCTGATAAATGCTTCACCACAGCACTTCTCTGGATGCTATGAAGGCAGATCTTTGTGAACGTAAGAGCGTGTGTAAGCTATGCCCTAAAAATGACATTTTTTTCCGTGACAGTTTTGCCATTTTTACAAATATGCACCCCGTTTAATCCAAACCCCATAACTGAGAAACATAAAACATCTAAAACAACTGCCAAAAGGTTTTTACATCTCCTAACATTCCCCATTCGAAAGCACACTTATTTTCCACCATATAAAGTACTGAATGGTGATCACAGGGAAATAAGCGTTTTCCCCTTCCAAACAACAGGCATTACACAGATTAACAGCCTTTGTTGAAACATACTATTACCACATAAGTCGCTGTCGAGAAGGACCAGATGTCAGATAATAGGCTGTGTAGAGTGAGGTAGGTGCTGGCCTGAAGCCATTGAACAAGTAAGAACAGCTTCCAACATATAAACCTGTTGGCTTTATGGACAGCATGTTGTCTGGGTGGGCAACCCCCCTTTACCTCCATACTGTGTGTGTTGAATATAGGTTACACACAGAGGATACAGTCATATAAAGCATTTTTAACCTATTAGTAACAACAAGTAAGTACAAATCAATAATAATCTTAACATCCATTCATTGAGCCAGGCCTCTGTTTTCATTTTATGTAGCCCACATGGTCTTTAAAGCAACATAATGTGACTATTTTAATTATCATTCTGATGGTACAGTGTCTTGTAATAGGCTGAATGGTGTCTCTGTCACAGTCACTCCGCCTTCCTATCAATTATTTCTGCACCATGTAACTTCAGTGAGCGGGTGGGATCAAAGCGTTGCACACATGTTTACTTCAAGACATAACACTGTTTTGACATAATGAGTTTTGCTCGAAGTTAACACCTACATTACATCTCAAGTCATTAATTTCTATAATGTTGCTTTAAAGGGGCAATATGTAGAAATTCAAAATCAGAATTTTAATATTTACAATATCAATGAAGTAATTATACAAACTCAGTAACATGTATTCTTAATAAGTTGTTCTCAGAGGAAAATAAGATCCCCAGAACACTAACTATGCTTTTAAAAGGGAACTTCTGTGTTGTGCTGTTAGTCAGTCATAGGTTTAAATTTGCGTTAGCAAATGTTGGAAGTTGGTTGTTAATTTATGTTAGCCTTAGCAAAGGCTGGCAGTTGGTTGTTAGTTTCATGAAAGCAATTGTTTGTTTAGTTTTTTTTTTATCTATTATAATTATATCACATTATATTATAATATAATACAAATATTCGATTTTGCAGTAACAGACAAGTTACCAACTAACTAACCGACTAACACCAACCCCTGGATGTTAGCAAGTCTCTGTTAGCTGAGGAAGTCAGTCGCTAGTTTACATTAGCGTTAGCAAATGCCAGCAGTTGGTCCTTAGAAACTGTTGTGCTCTGTTAGCAGAGGACGTTGGCTGTTAGTTCATGTCAGCAATTGTTTGGGTTTTTTTTTTTCCTTTCTGTTTTTTAAATTAAATATTCTACTTTGCAGTAACAAACAAGTTACCAGCTAACTAGCTGGCTAACACCAACTGGTGGATGCTAGCAACTGTAGCTGTTCGTGGCCGTTAGTTTACGTTAGCCGGCCGTTAGTTTACGTTAGCGTTAGCAAAGGCTGGGAATCAAGCAACAAATGATACACAGGCTTGTAAAAACGAACGAAAGAGATGAGAAAGGTCCCGTTTATATTTTTTTTCACTCACACATGGGGAATAAAAACAGGATTAACACAGGTGAACCGCTTAATTGTGACATAAAGCCCATTTGAAAAGTGCTTGCGACAGAATTGCTCATCATCACGTCCCCAGCATCCTGACACCTTTGTGTTTTAACGACTATCACCAACAATAAACCATAAAATGTTGTAGACAAACACATAAAAAATGTGCCACGCAGCTGTAACATGAAAGTCATAAAATAAAAAATAAAAAAATGCATTACACACGTTGCAGTGCGCTTGTTATTGTGTACAAAAGGAGCAGCAAAGTCTATCTCATTAAACACTACTGGGGGTGTTTATTGGCTTAGCTGGCAGGCTGGGCTTTGCCTTCGAGCAGCAGCAGCAGCAGCAGCAGGAACATGTTATAGGTTATAGATTGGCTGCTGCAAGAAGAGAATGACACCTCAAGCACACGTATGTCATTAAATGTAAATCACATAAACTTTAAGACGCAAGTGACAATAGCGCAGACAGTGCAGTAAATAATAAGCATATGTTACCTTTTCGAGACTTGAACCTTTGTGTTTTTCCAGCCAGCCTTGGCATCACCTCCGCGCCTCCTCTGCTGCTCCCGCTCCGGAGCTCCGTCTCTGCTGCAGCGCTCCGTGCCGCCGCCGCTGCTCCTCAATCCCGATAAGACGATCTCCTCCGCTGCTGCACGTTTCCAGTCGAGCTTGAGCCGCTGACATTAACTGCACTGAGCACAGCGTCTCCGGTCAGTCCCAAAAAAAAAACTGCAGGAGAAGACGGTCACAGTAGCGACACCCATTGGGTGTACGCGGCGTGAGCTCGGGTCTGCAGCAGGTAGCAGTGCCGGGACTTGACGTCCGGCTTCCCGGTCCCTCAATGTGCAGAGCGTCGGGGGGTCTACACACTCGCTGGAGGAGCCGTGAGTGTGCTGCAGTCAGAGCCTGTCGGTGCCCAGTGCCACGCAGCGCCGCAACATGGAGCGCTGACCTGCCCCTCACTGCGTCAAGTCCGCTGCACCCACCAAGCGTGACACTTCCGGCGCGAACTTTCAAAATAAAACCCCAAGCGGCTGCGATATTTACGTTTACATTCAGGAGCTAAACCCGAAGATCACCTCTTAAACACTCATTAGGAGAATTACAACACACGTTTCAGGATTCAGTGTGTTTTTTGTGATTATCTCTACTGTATTTCCGGTGTTAATCGGTTTATCTCTGCGCGGCTTGACGCAGCTGAAATCCCCGGAGCACATGAGCAAACATACAGTGGGGGGTCGGCAGGCAGGCTTTAATGAATTATTTATGATGAAAGAAGGCACTAATACTTAAATCATTCATAATTATTCAGAGGGAACAAGGTCGATGCCAATCAAACTTCCATCCCTCTCCCCTGCACCATCATGGCGTCTGACATTTGCACTGATAGATGGAGAAGGAGGTTGTTTGGTGTCAGACATTATCCTGACCTCCTCCTCCACCAGTCAATAAAATTACAGGCCCATCAGCCAGAATTACAATCATGGCTGCCTTTGTTGTAATATTACCTACACAAAGCTCTTGGTTGTGACTTCAACTGAAACTCTGCAAGGCATTAATGTAATCTATCATAATTAATACACAGGAAAAAGTTTAAATGTCTTGAGGAAACTTTCCATTGATTATATTTGTTGTTGTTGTTGTTGTTAAGACCTGTTGTAATAGTTTAAATGCCTCTATCATTAACTGCCACATTAGTGCTGATTCATAGGCCGGTGGATTATTAAGTGAATGATAATGTGCTTATCTGGCATCAGCTGTAAGCTACTTATTCTCTCATGGCGTGATTAATTCACAGCAAGTAATCAAGATATGAGCTTAAGCGGTAGAGCTGGGGAGGCGCGATATTCCAATATTTCCCAACTCATTGTGATTGATTAGTGATGCTGATAAACACCAAACTCCACAGTTGCATCAACAAGTCTCTCCTTGTGTTATTGTGCATTCTCCAGGCAAAACAACCAAAACAAAATGAAAGCTACAGTCAACAGTTTGTGTTGCTGTGCATAATGAAAGCATCCTCTTATCGACCTGTCATACCTGTGGGCCAATGCCGATATTTCATTTTAAAGCATTTATTGACTGATGCTAATGACGTGCAGAGAATGGTGTGCATCCCTCATTGCAGTTGCCTCCATAATGTGAATTTTAATGTTTGTTTTGGGGGGATTTTTTTTTTGTTTTTTGTCTATACAGCATAGCAGTGGCATACTCAGGATGTTTGAGCGCCAAACATGTAGTGGGGCACCAGTGAACAGAAAGAGCACTGGAAGGGCAACCTCGAGGTCACTTTATCATGTTTTATCTACCCCAGGAGCAGTCAAGAGGGCAATTTCACCAGCAGTCCAGCAGTGTAGTATAGCCTCTTCCTTTTCAGTTAGCATTGAGTACAAATGTACTTCACAAGCACCTCTGATTTCTAGATCCTATACTCAGGAGACTAGAGACACGATAGTTTTTGCAACCGTTTAGGGTTCATATTCATGTTTTTTTCACTTCCCCAGTTGTACAAGTGGGTCACACATCTACTTGCAGAGGCAATTCTTTTTACTTCCCCTTATACAAATTGTTTTATTTATTAGTGTTGCAAACATTGTCATTTTTTGTGTGTGTATGTGTGTATTTGGATTCTCTTTGTTTCTCTCATAAACCAACTCCTCCCATGCAGCCAATCAGTGGCACCTAGAAAACAAATAGCCCTTCAGCACCTCCTCAGCCTGCAGACTGTCTCTCTCTCTTTCTCTCTCTCTCTCTTTCTCTCTCTCTCTCTCTCTCTCTCCACACCATTTTGTCTTTTCATTGTTTTCTTTAATTAACTGGATAAATAACATTTAAGCATCTTTATTAATAAATGAAAAACAAGGACTCAATGTGTCATAGTTGCGGGGCAATACAAGTTTCTGCTAACCATTATGTCTTCAGTTGCCCATTTACTCAGTTTACATCAACAGTTAATAACAGTATTTTATTCTAATTAATACATCAGTACATTTGGTAATACAGCAAAATATATTACAGTAACAATTCCATACAGTATAATACTACTACTACATATAGTTTTACAGTACTTCATGATAATTGTTGCCAGTTAGTTACTGTTAATTTGACAATAAACATGTTTCAGTGCTTTTTCCTGGTTGAGTGAAATGTTCAGAAAGAAAAGGCCTGGAGTGCTCAGGAGCTTCAAACAAAATGTGTTGAAGGTGCTCTTCATTGGGGAACACAGACATTATAAAAAAAAAAGAGAGAAAACATCCAAAGTACTCTTCTGGCAAAAAGGCTAAAAAGCCTTTATGGCTGTTTCATGCTGAAATTCTTAGAAACACTGACGGTGCTTGCAAACCGTGCATCAGCTAAATGTTCTGTCTTTGTACCAAATCAACCACTCCCTTTCAAGTCTTTGGTAACATTATTGTATTCAGTTTATGTGGAATATATCGGGCTGAAAGATGTTCTACATTATATCCAAAGGACTGCACAGTGCTGGAGGAAACCCTAATTAACCAGTCGTTAAAAGATCAGGTAGTCCTTAAGATAATTAAGACATGCCAACATCACACATCTCAGCTTGATGTAACTAAATATATGCTTTGGTTGGCAGACATAGCAAATCCACCAAAGGACATATTTGTACTTTAAAAGGTTCCCTCTCCGCAAATAGTAATGAGAAATACCTGAGGGAGGTCTTGGAAACTGGCTGTGGTGCAGAGCTGCTGCTGGTGTGAGTGTGATGGACGAGGTGGTCACAGATAGCAGAGTGGCTGAGGCCCCCCAGCCTCTGGAAACACACATGCTTCCACTGGCAGTGAATCAAAAGCTGCCGGGGCTTCCTCTGTCCCCGTCTTCCTCTGTACTTCCCCCTCTGCCTGCGTATGAAGAATGAAAACAGTAAAGGTGAGTGTGCAGCTCGCTCTCCCCCGAACAGGCTGCGAGGGGAGGTGAGATTAATGTGGGCCTAACACGAGATTGTGGGGGGATCAGAAGAGTCGTAGGGAGCCAGAGAGGTAACTCAGTGAAGGCCGGCCCCGGATCGTCTGCTAATCTAGTGGAGCTGGAGCTCCTCTGGCACAGTGTGTGTGTGTGTGTGTGTGTGTGTGTGTGTGACGTCAGCCAACATCAAACTGGAAGATCACGAGTCGATGCTTTTATCAGTTAACAGTGTGAAGAGGGAGCAGATATCCAAACATCTTGTGTTGCTGTTTTTAAATGTAGACAAATATAAACGTAAACCACAGTGGTGCACGTTTCCATGAGGAAATATTACTTTTCACATTCAAGTTAAAGGGGTATTACGGTGTAAATTTAATCCAGGCTCTAACACACCTTGACACCGAGTACGAACCCCCGAGAGAGATAAAGTTTGCGGACCGCTAGCTTACGTAGTTTTAGCATCCTGAGAAACGACCGCACAACAACAATACGCTGCAGTAAATGGGTCCAAGTATAAATCGCCATCACAAAGCCACAAATAACCCTAAGAGCAGCACCAAACTTCAGCAACATTAGAAACAGAGTCCCAGCACATATTTCGAGGCATCAAACATTTGATATCGTTGCCGGCTTTGTCGGAAAAGATAAACAAAACTCACCACCGGAGAAGCTTCCTTGTTGTGGGGAAGCCCTGCGAGTCGATTACCGAGTGCAGTAGAGTCCCGCAGTAATGATATTCACTGGGCTGCGGAACTGTACCGGACTCGGTAATCGACTCACAGGGCTTTCCCACAACGAGCCTGCAGCCGGAGAGGTGAGTTTTGTTTATCTTTTCCGACAAAGCCGGCAACGATATCAAATGTTTGATACCTTGAAATATGTGCTGGGACTCTGTTTCTAATGTTGCTGATGTTTGGTGCTGTTCTGAGCATTATTTGTGGCTTTTTGATGGCGATTTATACTTGGACCCATTTACTGCAGTGTATTGTTGTTGTGCGGTCCTTTCTCAGGATGCTAAAACTATGTAAGCTAGCGGTCCGCAAACTTTATCTCTCTCGGGGGTTCGTACTCGGTGTCAAGGTGTGTTAGAACATGGATTAAATTTACACCGGAATATCCCTTTAAAAATACAAAATCTACCTACAGATAAATATTGAGCTACTAGATGCAACATTAAAGTGATTTATATTGTAATATGTAAATAATTACAATCTATTAATACAATATAAGCCGATATGACTATGATATGCCATTCTGCACAATGAGCATATTTACTTACTTTAAGTATATTTTGATGCTAGTAATTTGAAGTACATTTACTCAAGTATGTGATGCAGTTTTTATTTGAATTTGTTTATTATCATTTTCAAACGAGACAGAAATAAAAAAAAATGCGAACTTAAATTAATAATATTCCAATTAAAAAATATATTTAACCAAGAAAATAATTTCTCTTTGAAAAGATGTTCGTGCAACATTTTTTTTTTTAAAAATGTCTCTATTTATTTATTTTTTAATAGTATAAAAACATATTTTTGTATTTATTTAAATAAAGAAGTCGGCGATTTAAAAGGAAATAACAAATATGAAACAATAAATACGTAATACGTAACAAACAAAGCGTCACATTTACGGTAAAAAGCCAGATTTTAAATGTCGCGTGATGCTGCGTCGCTCAGCAGACCGACTGTCTCCATGGAAACGCGTCTTCCGGCCTAAAACCACAGTTGAAGGGGATCACAGGTCAGCCTCACTTCATCCTCTCCTCCCTTCGTCTTTCACATCGAGGTGAGTCATACGATGAATAATCACAGTTATTATCATGTCTGACACTGTGTGAATGTATGCTACACAAAAGAGATGGTGATTTAAAATGTAATTTTCATCAGGAGAGCGTTAAATGTATAATTTAAACCTCTCTCTCCAGGTTGGTATCGTTTTTTCAAAGCTACTTAATCTAAATTTAAATGTGCCTTCATTTCCATTTTCAAAGTTTATTTTCCTCCAAGGTTTTTTTATTCTTTGCATTTTTGCCGAAAACATGATAACTAAAGATATTTTGGTTGGAAAGAAAACAAAACAATGTTTACTCACCTAACAACCTGTGCGTGGCTGTGACGTCACTGTGACGTTGTGGCTTCGGAGTTAGCAGCCTACCACTCACAGTCACTTCACCTGATGCACGTGTTCCTGCTGAGGTCTGGCCTTCTCTGGGATTATTTCACACCTGATGGTATCTGAGCCTGCACATGCTCTTCCACACCAGCGGGCCGGCCATCTGGTGTGTTTTAGTGTTGTACCCCAGAACCGGGAGCGACAGGGCGATGAAAACCTCAGCATCGCTGAGTATATTTGGGGTGTGAAGGCAGCAGCAGGATTTGGTCCATCAGGTAGATGGCAGACACAGTGATGAAACAAGCTAAACAACATAAAATGGCTCCACACAACCTCGACAACCCAAACTGATTTGAAAACATGTCAGTTAGACCCATTTTAAGCCACAGCATCAGCTGTATAGTTCGGTTGGTTTTAGTCAAGAAAACTACTCGGTTAGGATTAGGAAAAATTTAATATGTGGGTTTAAATTGTACAGATGTCAACGATGAGTAAGAAGTACATTACTGATCCTGTTTGAAATATCCCATGAATCTCAAGTATGATGTTTTCAAATCAATTAAGTCGCTGTTTGTCATAAAAAATATGATTTAGTTTTGAGTAAAACCGCTCAGTGAACTACATCGTCTCTCTCAATACATGTCAGAAAACAGCAACAGTGGTTCTGGATTCTGGCATCAATTAAACAACCCAACCTTGAATAGATAATGACTGAATTTCTAATTTTTTGGTGCATTGTTCCTTTAAGCCATATATAGAGCTATAAATGACACCAGCTGTGGGATATACTTAGTTTGTTACCACAGTTTAATTAAAGCAGCATCCAACAGACCTTATAACAGCTTTCCACCACTTTGTCTTTACACTCTCAGACCTCGTTTCTTGCCACCTGCAGTTGTTTTGCTCGAGCTCTGGGGGGAAAATGCTTCGTCTGAGCTGGAGGTATAAAGGCTCGGTGTCCTGCCCTGCAGCTCTCTCCAGTGCAGCCCAGAGCACGGCCGCGGAGCTGGCAACGACTTCAAAGATTCCCCACAGAGGATCGGCTCCCCTGGCACCCAGATGTAAGTTTTCTCGCGGCAGGTTATGGCAGGATGCAACTGGCCAGGTTTCCTCACTATGTTTTAAACCCATTGATTTTTTATTTTATTTTATTTTATTTTAGCTTCTATGAGATTTCACAAACTTCACTGTTATTTGATATCTGCTGTGTTTTTATTGCAACCCAATATGTTTGATTTTCTTTTGGCATCTTTTTCTTTGTCCAAGGCAATAAGGTGCTCCCTGCCCAGTACCATAACAAGCTCAGATCTGAGCATGTGAGGGACGGAGTATTAAATGGATCCACCCAGGGGGAAGCCAGCGAGCAAACACAAAGCCGAGACATCCTGAAGAGCAAGGACAAGACCAAACACCTCTGCAGCAAAACAAACACAGAGGAGATAACAGACTCTGAGCGTCCCTCCACCGCTGAGACTCTGGACGACTTCCTGGGAGGTGCCACCACAGTCCCATATCTGTCCACAGTCGAAACGCCCTCCAGTGAATCTGAAGCGGAGGAGGCAGATGATGACTTACTGGACTCCTGGCGGGCGACATGCAGGGAATATAAGGACGTTTCTCAGGCAACATCAGCCCCTGCTGTCCTCTGCCACAGTCCTTTGAGCCTGGAGTCTCCCACTGCACAGTCGAGTACATCAGCACTTTCCCATGAAGCACCTGTGAACACTGATGGATGCAGTCTCCAGTTTGGATTCAGCTCTCAGCGAACACAGCATCATCTCCATGAGTTTCAAGGCAGCTGGCGAATGTCCCTGAGGAGCCTGGTATCTTCAACCACGACGAGATTCCGTCAGGAGGACGCCGCCGCTCAGATAGGAACCAGTACCACTCACACACAGCAGTCTGCTACTGAGGCCTGTGGTCCCAGTACATCCAGACAGCTAGATGATCTGAGTGTGGATGATACCAGATACAGTCAAGGATGTCCAGCAGCCCAGGAAGGAGCCACTGCTGCCCAGAACACTGCAGATAGCAGCGAACAGACTGCATGCAGACGCAGAGAAAGGTGATCACACAGATAGTAACTGAGGCTGCACAATTAACTGAAATCAAATAATGGTCCAGATCCTAATCAAAGAAGCTGAAGTTATTGGATTATGATTTTGAAGCCAAGAACCAGCATTAAAAATATCTATCATATGAGATTAAAGAGACTGAATTTAGTCATCTCCTTCTCTCTGTAGGTCATTAGTCAGGTCGTCCAGTGAGGAGGATGAGGACCAGTGTCGGATCTGTCACGGTACCGAGAGCCTGGAGACGAACCCGCTGATATCACCGTGTCTGTGTTCAGGAAGTCTGAGCTTCATTCACCTCGAATGCCTGAAGACATGGATCCAGACAAAAATCGAGTCGGGTCAGTAGATTGCTGAAGTTGAAAAGTTCACTGCCAAACAAGACTATATTTCATGTCAGACATGCTGTTTCCTCTCTCGCAGGGTCAGAGCTCTGTGTGGTCAAAAGGTGTGAAATCTGTATGGCGGGGCTAACACTGGACCTCGACACTTTTGACCTGGAGGATTACTGCAGAAGACACAGATGGCAACAGGTACAAAAAAAAAGAAAAAAACACAAAGAAAGAAAAAACAAAAACCTGTTGCTTTTATTCATGACAGCACTTTTGTCTGCTCCCGCCTGTTTTTAGATGCCCTTCAACCGACCTATACCCAATGCTGAAGAGTTGGCTGAATGGTCGATCTTGAGGTCCGTCCACATCAGAGTTTTACTGCCAGCGCTGATGTCATTTTACAGCCCATACCCCAGGGTAACTATCCCTTCTTATGTGCTGTACGTCGACCCAGCGTGACGCACACAATTAACTTAATAACTTGTCCTCAGGTTCAGGTGGGGCGAGTACATGAGGCCTTAGCAAGGAGACTCAGAGATCTCAGGAGCCCCTCACCTGAAGCACCAGAGTCACCAGAGTCCCAGGAGTCCCAGGAGTCCCAGGAGTCCCAGGGGTCCCGAGGGACACTTGATGACACATGATGACACTTGATGATCCTCAGCTGTGTTTTTAACATTTGGGCTCATGTACAACTAAACACGAGTATCAAAATAAACCAGAACGCTCTGAATTTAAGTGACCCTTTTTTTGACACACATGTTGCTTTGTTTTTTATTACCTCATGTTCTGCACCAACATTTACAGCTAGACAACTATGAACAGTGTGAGTTTGAAGCAGTATTCAGTGGATGAGAGTTATCAAGACTACAGAGAAGCAGGGACGTTAACAATGTGCATCAGTGTCACATGAGCGAAATCGCTGATGCTCCTCCTTGAGATTCCTGTGATGTGACTCAGCTCTCCCACCACCTGCAACGCATTAAAAAACGCCTACGTCAACACAAACGGTTTGAACTGTGACAGATTAACACACTAACATCAACTGAGATAACTTGGATGACTCTGACATTTAAAACACAAATGCTATTGTGAAAGAAACCAACGTTTAAAGCTTATAAAACCACACCTGTTCCCATTTTGTGACATAGAGGACGAACGAAGCCACAGCGATGACACCAACACCAAGAAGCATGTAGTCTTCAGTCACAGTCACAAACTGCTCTCTGTTCACACAAAGTTTATTTAGGATTAAAGCAGCTATAGCCAATATTTAATATTAACAGTAGATTAAATGTGTAATGTGAACAGGGGGCGAAAGTGAATATCAGCTGACTAACTATCACCTGACTCTGTTCTCCTCGACTCATTGTTCTGGTTTTATGGCTCAAACTTGTCATCCTGCTTCACTCTCACTGCTCTCACACTGTTGTTTCAGCTCACAGCAGGTAGCTGCTGTCAGCTCAAAGATCTAAAAACCCACCGTCTACTGCCGGCCCTGCACCAAATGGTGGACTGACAAAATAAACGACTATATGTTGAACATTGTGGAGTATTTAGGAGCCCAAATGACTTAAAAGTACTACAAGAAACAGTCTCTGTTTCAACACTGATGCCTTTATTTGACCTACAAAAGCAAACAAGACAACTGGCTATTTCTGTAAAGTTATTATAGTTATTTTAATGCCTGTCACAAGGTTTGGATTGTGACCAAGTTGGATAACTCATCAAATTAAAACTATTTCTATGGAAGAGTGCTGAGGATGAATAAAGAGCCTCACAGCCTGAGACGCTCTTCCTTGTAACAGCTTTATATTTAAGACATTTTAAGGTCTTTTGAAATGTTTATGAATGTTAACTTGGGCCTTGGATGGAGGCTTTGAAAGAAATTTGAAGTCCAATCACAGAATTTATTGCAAAATTAATGAATTTATCCACCTCATTGCAGTCAAGTTAGTTAACACACCACATTGTGACATGCTAGCTGGTTGTGCTACAGTAAATTCTGACCTGTTGTTGGTTCCTTGTTGGTTTAATATTGCAGTTTTGTTACAATAAGGATTAATATACTTTTTGCCCCTTAGATACATTTAAAATTGGGACTGAAGTCATGAAACTTTCTAAAACTCTAAGACTTTTTATAGACCCGTGGAAATCGTGGTGTCTGGATGAGTAAATAGGCAACTGTTTACTAAAACAAAATCAGTTAATGCAGTATTAATCTGTACTGAAGCCTCATCTGAACGCTCACAGGGATATGTGTTCAAGGAGAGCGAGTTGTAAGAAACATGAGAAGCCGAAACAACTTCGACAGTTCCCAGCTGGCTTTAGTCTCCTCAGCTGCCAATCCAGCATCTCGTCCGCTCTTTTAGTTGACAGTGACCACCTGTCCCCCCAGAAAATCTAAAAAATGTGTCTTAAACAGAAATGTAATACCTCTGTTCTCTGGACGGGCTGACACATTGAGTAGTGGTGACTAACAAGGAGTCGTAGATGACATCCCTCTGCAGGCTGACGAAGTGGAGAACGTGGCGGCACAGGTGATACAGGTGCTCCACGCTGACGGACGGCTCATTATGTCCTATAAAAGTTTTGTCACTTCTTCACAAACACTTTTGTCACATGAGAAAACTTCATATAAGTGTCTCTGTGTTTGAATATCATCTCTTACCAAGCACCTCCAGGAGGATTTCCACATATATGAGTGGGTTAAGGGTGTTCAGTCCGAATTCAAGCCCTTTCAAGACCGTCAGCTCTGACTTCAGGAGAGTCTTCTTTGAAACGCTGTGGCCGAGTGAACGCAGGAAGCGTACAGCAGTGTGGTTGTCGATTATCTAGACAACATTTGAAAAATTATAGATTATTTTGTTTCATGTCTCAGGATATCACCAATGAAATGTTCACTTAAAAATTAAAATGTAATGATGAGCTAGTCCGGTCGATAAAAGGTCGGGTGAAGGTTAAACATTTTTGGAGCTTCACAGCAAAACAGCGTTCACCAAAACATATGAAGGAGACAGCGAAAAAAACTGAAATGGCTCCATACAGCTTGTCCAAAACCCAAAGATCCTACACAGATTTGAAAAGTTATTTTCTTATACTCTTTAAGAGCAGTCTTCACTGTAGCTGCTCAGCTAAAAGCGTTAGCCTGTGTCTTATCTCTGAGCTTCTGGAGTCTGATGTGTTTTCTTCTCAAGGCCTCGTCTACTTCAGTTGTTTGGGAGAACGCTGCAGCACTGTTTTGCTGTGAAGCTCCAGAAATGTTTTCTTCATTGCCGTGAGAAGACGTGCCATGACTTTTAATTTCTGGGTGAACTTATCCTTTAATCGTAGGCAACTTACATGACTGTGCAGAGACATTTTGCTTGCAAGTTGCACGCAGGAGAAAATGATGAGGGGGAATTTCTCCTTGACACTGTCAAACACAGCGCTCTCATCACTTCTCTGTGGATCAGCAGCTTCACCCTGAGGTGTCAATAAACCTGTAAGGTGCTTGACCATGAACCTGAAGGAGAAATTTATTCACATAAATGTCACAGTATCACACTGGGTGTGGCAGGGAAACGTATACGTGCTGCTCCTTCTTACCTTTGTAGTAACTCTATGGCATGGTATCCAGCGAGAGGATCAAGGCTCAGTTCCTCAGTCATCAGGAAGATGTATTCTGAGTTGCAGAAGAGAGCGGTGCAGGCCGTTAGCAAACAAGCAGAGAACAAAAAACTGAAAATCCTTTTTGAGTGGAAGCATGTTGGGACAGCGATGACAGGCTAAACTCAGAGCAAACAAAATACATTTGCAGAAAGGAATTTGTACAGCGGTAAATGTGTTTGGGCAATCAAGTGATGCAACGAGAGATCTCAAGAGGTTCTGTAAATGGCACCGGAAAAATGAAATGAGAGCCGTTTCCTGTGGTGTTTTTTTGTTATTTACGGTCACTTATAAGCTGCTTGCGGTGATGCTAATTTCACATATCGGAAATAAGAATCTATAAAACGTCTGGAAGTGTTTATCTAGATACAAATCTCTCTCTAGATGACACACATAGGGCCCACATGGAATGACACATATTTAAAACTCTTTTTTTAAAAAAACTTATAACCAAGTTTTATAGGAAATAACAGCTGAGATCCGTGCAAGTAAAGAATGTCACACTGAATCACAACCATGCTGGGTTCTCAACACCACCCACCAGCCCACACCAGCAGAACTGTATCGTGACTGGATAGTTTCTTCTTTGGCCATTCAGTCAGATAGACAAGTATTTATTTGTAAGTTCCTTCCAGGTTACTTCAGTAACCCGATGTTAGAGAAACAGATAACATTATTTTATTTCAATAAACTGTATTTTAGCCGTGATGTCAAAGCAAAGGAAGTTTATCTAAAGACGTTAATGCTGCCTTCAATCAGCTCCTCCTCACTGACAGGCTGGGTTTCTCTGCTGAGGCGCTGACAGCCGGAGAGACGGCGATCTTGTGGGGTCTGTATTGAGAACTGGCCTCTATAATAACAGGGCTCATGATGTCGGGTGTATGAAAGACTTGAGACTGATGATAAGGTGCAGTGAAGCTTCAGAAACAGTCCTGTACAGCTGAGTCAGACCCACCTGCTGACAACATTATTAAAGCTATTGGAGAACGAGACAGTCTGCAGCCCCCGTGAAATAATTACAGCATGAATATACATCCACACATCCATACATATATCTTCTCATAAAAGCCTTATTTAGTAGTGAATATAGGAGCAACCTTAAAGTTACAGTTTAACATGATGTTTTAAATGAATCCTCAGAGAGTACAGCAATAAAATCATTTATTTGAAGTCATCAAACGTGTATTGGAGTAAAAGGTATGATAAAATTTACCTCCAAAATGTAGTGGAGTGGAAGTACAATGTAGAAGAAAATGGAAATACTCAAGTAAAATACAAATACCTCAAACTTGTACAGTAGTTGAGTAAATCTACTTAGTTACATTCCATTCCAGACTACAGTGTAGATAATACTGAGTAATAAAAATACAAAAAAAGCACTTGCAAGTAGTAGCAACATGCTAATTGTCACAGCTGTTTGTGATAATAGGTAATTAACTTAAATTGTAGTTTTCTCATAATACAGGCCTGCAGATTTATTACCTGAATTTCTACAGTGAAATTATGAACATTAGTGACAAAAAACACTAACAAATAAAATAAAAATAAATGTATTCTTCTCTAAATATCAGTTATAAAGGTGAAACCAGGTGAAAATCTGATTTTAGGAGTCATTTAAAAAGGGGGCAGAATTAACGTTACATAACGTTTAGCAACGTTTGTTAGCAAGCTAGCTAAGGTACCAAAATGATCAGTTAATATAGGAACAGTAAGGTGACTTACCAGTTAATCTCTGATCTCTGAAGTTTCCACTGCACTGAGACAAACTGTTGAGGTGATCTTTGTTTCTTTTGTTGAGGTTAATAAGGAAATCTGTGAGCAGGTCGAACGGAGCTTCCCGGAACTTTAAATTTATTCTCTGGCTGGGAGGAAAAAATGTTCGCGCCATCTTTACACCTACGAACGGTCGAGTCTAATCACACTTACAAACAACAGAGACAACAGCTAGCAAATTGTTCACTTTTTTTTTCAAATAAATTGTAAAAAAAAAAAAAGAAGAAAAGAAAAAAAAAAGCTTATATTTTCCGGAAGATGGCGCTGTTAAGCCGGCAGGTGAAAGTCCAACGTCTCCTACTAGGAACCATTAACCACCAGGGGGACACATTTGGATGCTGCACACTTTGGTTCCACTCGCGCGGTGCATGTTGGGGGAATACGCTCCGCGCAGCGCAGATCTGACAACCTGCCGATGGGCTAATCGCCGCTCCGTGAGCCCGGCAGATGATTTAACACGCAGCCGTGAGCGTGTTTGACTGTTGCGAAACAACCTTCCTGCCCCACTGACAGCAGACATGGCCGACAAGACACCGACGGAGTCCAAGGCTCCCTTTGCGACCAGGATAGACCCGACTAAAGAGGGTCTTTCCCAGGAACAGATCAACTTCATCCGGCAGGTCGAGCTCCAGCAGTGGCAGAAGAAAACACAGAAGCTGCGGACACGAAACGTGGTGACGGGACTCGCCATCGGAGCTCTCGTTATGGGAATCTGTATCCTTGCCGAGCGCAGCAGCGTCAACACAAGGTGAACTATGTAACGCTAGCTTAGCATGCTACAGCTACACGGGATTCATTTGAGTTAACAACAAAAATACAACACATGTTGTTTCCGACACGTTGCTGCCTGTGCAGACATTTGACCGGCTAGTAGCTGAAGCTAAAATGATTTTAACTAAGCTAGCGTTACAAAGTTTCCCATTCATTGGATGCTCACATGCCAATCAACTTCAGCTAGCAGCGATTTCACGGTGGTTTTACCAGTTACAGGAGGTTTAGAGTTACAACACACAGGTTAACTGTTGTCTTTCTCTAAAACCACGGGTCATTAACTAATTAGCATCAAGCTAGCTGTCCTAATTGTTGATTTTGTATCTTTTGTATTTCAAAATACGACTCATTTTACTACTTATATATGGAAGCCCTGTTTGGCCAGGAAAAGAGAAATAAAGATTATCAAAATGAAAACAAAAATATACATGTATATTCAGGGTTAACTGACTTATAAAGTCAAAATTATGTCACGCTGTAAGTCATAATATTTAAGATGCTAAGTAGTTTTTGACTTTCCAGCTCATGACATCCCATGGCCATTTTATCATGTTTATTCAGGTCGACCCATATGGCTTTTTCAGGGCTGAGACAGATTATTAGAAATCAATGATACTGTGAAGTGATATTCATGTGCAGTAAAAGCTGAAATATTTGTATAAAAGTACAGTTTTGAGGCACTTTACTAGTATTTCCTTTTTCTGCTGCTTTATACTTCCTCTCCAATACATTAATTTGCTTAATTTAGTCCCTAGTAACTGAGCACATCCAGATTATTCAGTGTTTATGACATTACCTTTTCAGATGGCTCCACTCTATTAGATGACCCAGTAAGCCGTGTCAGCAGGTGAAGCATGCACACGACCAGACTCCTGGAAATAGCTCACCTGAATGTAAAGCAGCCGTCATCATTGTTATAAATCTCAGCTGCTCAGCTGCTTTTCCAGCTTTGACAAGTCAGAATGTGCTGCAGAGGTGATGAGTGTGTGTGTGGAAGAGTAAAAGAAATTGAATTAGTTTTGTGTCCATGGCAACTAAATGTACCAGATAAGAAATAGGATCACGTGGGAATCTTTTGATGTTTTGATAATTATTGACCACCCTGAGGTGTTCACACAGACAGCTAAATGTTTTTTTTTTTCTGTCACCCTGCGTGTGTCACTACCTCGTCATGTAATGTTCTTTTAGATGTTTCTTCTTGCTGTATTTCTTCTCACAAATATTTGCCTTGACCGCTCACTCGCCTGCCAGACGGCTACACGTTTTTCTCAGTCTCCCAGGAGCGGATAATGGATGAAATCGATGAGGAGGCCAAGCGTGCGAGATTGCAGGGGCCGAAGACGGGTGCCAACTGAGACGCCTGTTGTTGGACTGTGTGTCTGTCCTGCACTTCACTGAGGAGGGACTTCTGTGGACACTGGTGCCACTGATGTATATTCCACGGCTGGTTGCTGTTCGCATGTCGGAACAGCGCTGGACTTTTTTTCTTGATTGTGAAGGTTAAATTGTGTGGTTCCACTGGTGACTCATAACTATATGTGTCTTGATTTTGATTAAGTTCGCCTGTCAGCGAAAAAAAGAGTAATCCGCTGACCTTAAACACTACGCAGAAGGTCCCGACTGTAGAATGATTACAACCCTTACCTGACAAGTTTGTAGCTCTGATGATGTGATGGAGAATATCTCACATTTCACTTCTCTAATGATGTTAAGTCTACAGTGGCCTTTTAACAGCAGAGTGCTGAAATGACACATGGATCAACCTGTTGAAGCATATTTATGTGGATAAAGTAATAACTTGTAAAATAAAGATCTAATGTATTTGCTTTTTTAACACAACTTTGTCCGCGTGGAGCTTTTTTATGTGAAGAAAACGAACACCAGGTGAAGCAGAAGAGACGAGAAAAGATCTGCGGTATTTACATTTGTTTTTATTTCTGTCAAAATTTAATAATATATGGAGTCCGATCTTGCCACCAAATCTCAAGAGTAGAAATATAAAATAAGACATTATAAGGGAAAGGCACAGATTCAGCATGGCAGGACAGCAGCAGCTTCAGAAAGCAATACAATTTTATATATTTTTACATTCAAAATTTTGAAACCTCTCTGAATATATTATTATTATTATTATTATGAACTTTGGGAAAATCTTACAGGAGTTTCACTGCCAGAAAAAGTTCAGTGTGTGTTGTGTGAATATTTTTATAAGGCAACAGCTACACATTCACAGCTTGGACTGATTATTTAAAACTGTGGGCAGGTAGATGATCATATGGAAGAGGATCAGGGCCACTGTAAAGATTAATACATTGAGTACAGACTTTTTTCCTAAGAATTATGTCTTTCATCTCAGAATTTACACTTACATTTCAGAATTCAGACTTTTTTCCCTCAGTTTTTTAAACTTTTTTTGCTCTGAGCTATGACTTTCTTAGAGAAGAAGTCAGAACCCATTTTTCCCCCCAGTGGTCCTTATCCTCTTCCGTATCACCATCATCACTGTGACCAGTCTGAAATATTGTGATCAAACATAAACCAGAGTATATCCTCTCCCTCCCTGACGGAAAAACACCAGGAAACATCAGCGCCTCCTGGAGTGAACACAGTCTCACCCACCAAAGTGTTAAATGATTGAGAACTAAAGTAGAATTTGACTAAAGTGCACAAGGTGCTTGATCTAAGGAACAAGCGTCAAATATTATTTTTGCTTGAGCGAGAGTTAAGGTTCAGTTTACTCGTAACATGTAAACATGATCTAAAAATGCATTCTACTATATACACATGTACAATCAACAGGAAAGCCAGTAGTCTGAAACCTTATTCACAACTGATCAATACAAAGAAATCATTATTTCATTGATGTGTGACGTCTTTGCATCATTTCACCAAGTTTCTTCCAATTTGATCTGCTCGAGCAGGCAACATGCCAACATTTAACTGCTGTACAGCTCTTTTATCCTCGTGATGTGTTGATGAAATGATCACCTGCGTATTTAACGTCTGTACAATGTGAAAAATCATTCTGGCTACATTTAAATGCGTCAGGAATAGAGAGTCTAGAGAATGTAGGTCATCCTATCACTAGAGAAACTAAAGATGTTTTCATAACACACATAGGAATAAATCAAACTGTACAATGCATCTATTCTGCTCTCGTCGGGCCCTACAAGGCAATAATCAGAGTGTATTCACTGTGCATTCAGCAGGAGCTGAGACATCATTAACAAACTACAGCAAATAAGTTGCGAGATAATCCGAAATGTTGTCGTTTTGTGTACGACAACTGTCAGTAAAGGTGTCAGAGCCTCACTGTGGTTCACATTTCTGTGCTCGGATTGATGAACGGCAGTGAATCAGACAAGGAGGAAAACAGCTGAGTCAAAATCACAGGAGGTGCCACAACTCTGCAGCTCTGGACTGTGATAAAGCTAAAGACTTAACACAACCTGTGATGTGACACTCCAGAGAACGAACGTGTCATTTTTAACATGAACCACTGGTAGAAGTTCTGTCCTTCAGCTGCAACACAGTCTGGTCTGACGAGGGGCTGAAGACCGGATGTTACAGTTCCCGTGTAAATCCAGCTTTCTTGACGATGAGTCTGTGTTCGTTGAGGTAAATGACCTCTGGCAGAACCTTGTGACCACTGGCAGAGAGGAAGCAGTTTGCTGACGGCTGTGCCAGTGAGGAGCGAT
Source organism: Acanthopagrus latus (assembly GCF_904848185.1). Lineage (NCBI taxonomy): Eukaryota > Metazoa > Chordata > Actinopteri > Spariformes > Sparidae > Acanthopagrus > Acanthopagrus latus. The sequence continues at coordinate 21,017,183 of NC_051058.1, read as the reverse complement.
CCTCCTGCAGGACGGGTCGGAACCGCCGCAGTCACACTTCAGATGAGGTAGTCCAGATATACAGCGTGCTTGGCTGACAGTTTCTTACTGAGGAAAAGAAAAAAGAGAACAAAGTGAGAAAAAAGTGAGAACAGAGCTGTTTTCTGTTGACCCTAACAAAGAGGATACTAAATAAACGAAGGAACGTTTCTTTAAGTACTGTATTTGAGTACAATTTTGAGGAAGTTGAGTATTTACATTTTCTGCTACTTCATTTCTATTCAGGGACTATTCGTATCAGTAAATCTCACTTTTACCAATGTAATGTTTCAACATGACTCTTGGATATTTCTCCAGCAGTGGCAGTGTGCTGACGCAGCGCTCACTCACCATTCTACTGATGTCAGTGGCGAAGGTGACACCTTTATTCGGTTTATCCTGGGAGCCGCTGCTGCTGCCTCCGAGGGAGTTTCTCCTAATGATACCTGGGAGAACAAACACACATTCACACATCAAGTTCAATTCAGGAAAGAGAGTTAAATCAGACAGAGTCGAGAGGTGTGGGGGTTCCTCCTCACCCTGGATCGGCAGCATGTCCAGCCGCTGCAGGCTGTTCCTGCGGGACGAGGGGAAGGCGCTCCCCTTGGACAGGCGCCGCTGTCGGCTGGACAGCATAGCAGCCGGAGAGACGATCCCGGCGGGGGGAACCTTCCCCATCTTCTCATACAGCTCCTCGATCTCTCTCTTCTGAGTGGCCTGCAGGGCCTGCACCTCTGTCAGATGTCTGTCAGAGGACAAACAGAGAATCATGGAAGAGGTTAAAGTTTCCCTGTGATCTGACGTGTGGGCGAAACAGGGTTGCTGTTTTTTTCCAGAAGAGAAAATCTTCATTGACGTTTTTCTTCAGTGCTGTTACTTACTTCTCTCTGAGCTCCTGCAGCTCCTCCAGCATGTCCTCGTCGTCACTGTCTGAGTCATCGCTGCTCAGGTAGGGCGTGTTGCGGTTGTAGTTCATCATCCATAAGTGGTGGAGGGCGTTGCTGTACTGCGGGCTTCCTGCCGCTCCGTCCCAAACCCTCCCCTCCATCTCTGCCGCTGTCACAGAGAGCCCGCTGTCTGCGGACGTTCCCATCAGGCTCAGGCTGTAAGCTCTCCTCCGACTCCTCTTTCTAGTCCTCTGTCGTTCCCCGACAGCTTCTTCCTCCCTCTCCTCCTCCTCCTCTTCCTCCTCCTCCTCTTCTTCTCCGTCCTGCTGCTGCTGCTCCTGGCTCTCAGCCCATTCTACCTGCCCGTCGACCTCCTGGAGGACCGCTGCCGAGCCTCTGTGGGACTGAGGGTGAGGAGGGGACATGGTGAGGGAGGTGGCCAGGCTGGTCTCAGACTCCCCCTGCTCCTCTGTGCTGCTCTCTGACGCGTTGCTGCAGCTCTCTGCTGGCTGTGGGGCAGCAGGTAGTGGCAGAGCAGGAGCAGGGATGTCCATGCTGGGCGTCACCTGGAACCTCCCGACAGTGACGGGTGCAGACTGGACTTCTGTAGAGGAAGAGAAAAAGTTCAGGCCTTTAATCCTGCAGCCATTTTTAAAATCAGATTTAAATGTGTCTCTGCAGAAGAGAGATGATCTCAAGCTGGTTCACAGCAACTCCAGTAAACTGAACTACTCTCTTTATTTACTTGTAGCCTCCATGAATAAGAAGCTGTAACATCTGGACGGCCTATTTATATGAGTGACAGTTAATCATTGGTGAAGCCATTGATTGTTTTATAATCCAATCACAGCTGATTGATCATTAAAACAAAGCCTCACTCACAGGCTTTGTTAGAAATCTAATCATGAGTTTCTTAAAAGGAGTGGGTTTAAAACAACCATCATTAATAATAAAGGGTACATTTATAATTAATTAAACTTAAATTTTATTGTCATTTCATAGCAAAGAGGTCAAATGTCCTTTTTAAACCAAAAAAATAAGTGTTTTTTAAAGCGTTTCATTGTTTGGTAATAAATAACCATTAACTAAACTATACATTTACCATTTATTTAAGGGGCTATACGTAAGAATTCTAGCTGCAAACATCTGAAAATCAGCTAAAATTATCAACAGATTGTGAATAAACATCATGACATGATGACGTCTGTGTGCTTTTCTTGAGGAAGATACATTTTGGAGCTTTAAGATTGAAAGATGAAGTCCCACCAACTTCCTCCTCAGTGATAAGAACTTTTCCTGACTTACAAACTGATGGCAGAGACGTCTCGAGTTAGCAGCTCATAAATGCAACGCAAAATTGATGTGACGCCTCAGATTAACAGCAGCGAATGTCATCTTTATTGCTGATAGGCTGATAGTGGTCATGTACGTCAGGAATGTCTGGATGATAAATCAGAGCATTACTGATATCCTTTATAGAGCCGTAAGTCATGGCTATTATCAAATAAATATGTTGGCATGATTCAACGGTGTCACTCTAGCAATGCAAACAGCTGGAGTCACTCCATGTCCTCACATCTGCAGACCATTTTGGGGTTTTAAACCCTGCAGTGCATCTGTTTGCCCACTAAGTGTCCCTGTTACAGTGAACTCAGAGAGCGTCTGGGTTTGTGCCCGATGAAACAGAGGGACTCTGTCTGAGGAGAATATAAATACTGACAGGTGTGGATATGGGAGGAGAGGCCTGTAATGAGCACGGCTGCCCTCTGATTGGTCGTCGGCGGTGGGCAGGGCCGCCATCACACCTACGTTTGTGTTTGTTTCGAATGGAACATTATATCCAGGCTCGTGGTTACGCAACGGCTCCTGAGGCACCGCTAATAGGTGATAATGTCACCACGGATATGACGGAGAGAAAGAGACAGGGAACTGAAAACAACTCCAATTGGCCATAACAGAAACACTGGATGGTATTTAGACCGAATACATCATAAAATGGAGCAGGGGGGAAAATACTCGGGCTGTGGGTGCGTTTGCTGCGGGACCGTGTGTGTGGGTTTGTTTTGGTTGCAAACATAAACATCAAGCTGTATGTAATTTTCCAGCGCTCCGAGCTCGTGGCCGCGAACATACATCGTGGTGAGTGTTTGTGTTGCAGAGACGGACAAGAAGCCGTTTCAGAGAACACAAACACACTTTCTTACCAGATTCAGTGGAGGAGGCTTTCGGTTTTGGGGTACTGGTTTTCATCTCAGCTACAGCCGGGTGCAGCTCAGTGCTGAAGGATGATAACTGGACAGGAGGAATAAACACCGTTAGCATTTGTGAGATCAGTCATTGGACAGATGTGACCGATACACAATACAGGTACAATTTGTAACATCTAAGTTGTTATTGCCACAGAAATACCGACTGCTCCCTTAGATTAAATTATCAAATAAACAGGAACAGAGCAGGACATAGTTATTAAATTAGGGAAAACAGAACGTTGGATTGGATTGGCATTGGCAGATAGCCTGAGCTGATTTGAATCGAAAAAGTTTTGATTTTTATATCACTTATTTTTCCGTTAAAGAAAGAATTGTCTATCGAATCGAATTAGGATATAGTGAAAGATGTCATTTTCAATTTACTAAAGAGAAGTTTTCAAGTTTGTAAAAAACTAATTCTGCCCTACAGACAGTCAAAAAAACCCCCAATTATTCAAATCAAAATCATATGAAATAGAGAAAAAGGGAAAATCTTGACATTTAAGAAGATCAAACTGGGAACTGTGCGGCATTCTGGCCTGAAAATGTCTAAAGTGATAAATCAATAATTGAATTTTCATGAGAAAAAAAGTCGCTCAGAGAGACTTACAGTGCTTTCTGGGCTCTCTGGGGGTGATGGGGACAGATCTGACGAGCAGATGGAACTGGACACTTCTGATCTGGGTTCAGCCTGGGCTGGAACCTGTGTTGAGTACGGGGGCCCATAACTGTGGAGACCGTCCTCCGGGGTCAGGATGGGGGTACTGGAGAGTCTGACCTGCTGCAGAGGCTCCTGAGGAACCGGCGGAGGAGTGGAAGGCATGGAGGGATGCATCCAGCTGGGATGACTGCTCTGTGGAAAACCATCCATCTGAGGCATATACTCGGGGCTGTGGTAGGTGTTGTTCTGCACCGGGATGCCCGCTGAGGGGTGCGGGACCTCCACCGGTGGGGCCTGGTAGTGTTGTTGGTAGACTGAAGGGTAACCTGACTGTGCGGCCATGTGAGCGGGTAGCTGGGGGTAGAAGTCTGGAAAAGAGGGCATCCCCTGTGTGGGCAGGCTGGCAGGAGGGATGAAAGACTGAGCCATGCTCATGGCCATGGAGATGACATTAGCCAAGGAGAACAGGGGCTGCGTGTGGGGGGGCCACATGTTGGGATGCTGGGGGGCAGGTGGGGACATGGCCAGACTCTCAGAGCTTCCAAAGCTCTGCGTCTCGCTGAGAGGACTTGGGGAACCGGGAGCTGGAGAGGGAATAGAAGGGAAGGTGGGGTTACTGGCTACACGTGTGAGGGGAGGGTGGCCGCCCGGAGAGCCTGGGTACGGGAATGGGAAGTGACTGTGGCCCATGTAGGGTGAGTGGTAGTGCTGGTGATGGGGCAGGAGAGACGCAGGGTTGTGGTGATTGTGGTGGTGGTGGTGGTGGTGGTGGTTCTGATAATGGAGAGGAGAGCCTGGAAGACAAAAAAAATGATTAAAAAGAGCTTTAAATATGCTGTCTGAAGTCAGTTATTGGAAGTTTAATTGTGCAGGAAACATTTTTCTTTTACATTTAGAATCAAAATCAAGACACAAGTAAGGTAAAGTGGATTCTACATCAACTTGGAATCACCTCATAAAACTGTTGCTTTATACAGCATCACAACCTTTTTGGGGAACCACCTGCCTAATACGTGTATTTCTGCACAGTTGCAGTGGAACATTGGACAGAGTTTAACCAGGGTGACAGGTTAGATCACTCATTTTTCCTCTCTCCTTGGGTTTGTCGTCAGTCTAAATCTTCTTTCAGACCCCTTCCAAAACACACACCATGCAGAGTCTTTCCTGTACGTTCTAAATAAAAGGGTTTCCATGATGAACAAAGACGTTTTGTTTAAAGCAGCATCTGACTATAATTGCACACCGGGCTTACGTGGCTGTGAGGGATTCAGCATCAATGGAGCGAGTGAAGTGTTTACGTTAAATGGAACACACATGTGTGCGCTTCGGTCTGATTTCAGCACCGCTCCTTGAGGAATACTTAATGACGGCAATGTCCTCCTGCCATCCATTGATCTCACATTTACCTCAACAATGGCTCCACAGTTATAGGCCACGCCTCCTGTTGCTGATGATGCAAACCAGCCTCTACTTTGCTTTCCATGCGGATGGAAACATAGGTTAGGCAACACTCTGTCACCATGGCGGGAGGCCAAGAAGCATTGCAAAAGCAGCCGTGAAGCGGACGTCCAGCAGAGAGGGGACGCAGGACAAGAGGGGGATGAGGATGTTCGGATGGCTGCTGCGGCTGAAACAGGGGGAATTTGGAGGACACGTGCTCTTTAATGCTCCTCCTGTGGGGAAGGAGACTCTGACGGGGGAGGAGGCTTTCTTGGAAATTGTGGAGGAGTTTGTGCTGGCAAACAGATGTTGCCGACCATAGCAGCAGCGGAGGAAAGCTCAGGCTCTACAGCGACAGCATTCACAGTTCCCTAAAAGCCAGAAAGCGTCCTTCAGGTGAGGTAATTACCCAAGAGGCCCTGCTGCAAGGCAGACACAGACGAAGGCTTTGAGGTGTGGGGATGGCGGATGGCGCCATGCGAATGTCTGAACAATACCAAAAGCGGCCCTGAGAAGGGGAGGGGAGGGGTTTTATGAGGTAGCTGAGCCTTGCTTCGACTTATTCTTTGCCAGAGGACTGTAACAATTTTTCAGAGTGCTGCAACAGTAAACAATGCTCGGCCTCTTCGCGCAGGGACCAGAGGGAGGGGCAGAGGGGCTGTTTACCTGGGGCGTTGTGGAAAGACTGTGAGCGTATTAGAGGTCGCCCAGGTGAAGTAATGTCTGCACTGAAGATGTCTCCACTGGGGCCGCGCAGCCCGAGGTTCGGGTTAGCCACACTAAAATCTAAGACAAGACACACACATGCATGAGTGGATGCACGTGCACATATGTTAGTACACACACACATACACACACATAGTTACCATGCACAAGATGCAACACACAAGTTAATCTACCATGCTGTGTGAATGACACACACTTAGAGGAACCGTTCACCCAAAATAACAATTCAATCATTATCTATTATCTCCCAACGCTGATGGAAAGTCGGGTGAAGTTTTGTAATCCACAAACGATTCTTGAATTTCCAAACAGGGCTGCAGCATCCAGAACAACTGACGTAGGAAATAAACATGAAATACCTCCATACAGCTCGTCCAAATGTACGGAAGCCCAGAGATCTCAAATTGATTTTAAAAGACGTTATTCATACCCTCGAGACGCCACTTCAGACAAGGTGCTCGCTAACGCTTTCAGCTTAGCAGCTACAGTGAAGATTTTGTCTTAATAAAATGGTGGAATAATGTCTTTAGAAACTGATTTGGATTACACCAGACGAGCTGTATGGAGCCAGTTATTTATTATTTTAATGTTTTTTATCTCATCATTTAGGAGAATGCTGCAACACTGTTGCGCTGTGAAGCTCCAGGAAACTTCACCCGCCTTTCGATCATTATATGGGTGAGCAGATAATGACTGAATTTTCATCTCTGGGTGAAATGTTCCTTTAATGTTAATCAGTGAGTTTCAGACTTTCAGGAAACAATTAAAAAAAAGGCAGAGGGTAAAGTCTTGAGACGTGGATTCACTAAATTCATATCATGTTTAGTCTCTTCCAGCAACAAATTATCCAGTTTGCTCTTAACGGCTGAATCAAGGTCATTAAACCAGAGGAGAAACTTACCAGGCAGAGAGGAGGAGGAGTTGGTTCGAGGCAGGGTGTGACTGTGCAGATTAGGCTGTAAGAGAACACATTTGATGGAATTCAGACTCCACTTCTGTTCATTACTGAGAGAAAAAAAACAAAAAAAACGTGCATGTGTATTTGAGTTAGGCGCTGGTTTTCTAACATGCTGCCATTCAGCTGCAGTATAAAACTACTCTGTGTGTTTGATCGCTGGAACTAATAAGTTGGGTAGAAACTGAACCATAACAATGCACAAGGCTTCGACAGGTATCAGATGCTAGAATGTAAAGTTAGGCAAGTTCAAGTCATATTCAAATCCCCAAAATACAAAATACCAACACTTTGGAGAATTCCAGAAAAAAAAGGGAATCAGATTGTTATAGAAAAATGTTGGTTTCTCAAATCTCTCCTGAGTAAACTTTCTTCCCAAACAAATCAAAAACGAGCCGCACCACTCTGGTAACCTCAGTTTAGCATCTTCATACACACAGGAATAGTCCTGAAAGTGCAGCTGCAAGCAATGAAATGTTTTTTTTTCTTAGTACATTTCCACGGTCATGATTAGAAGCTCATTTTGATCGACCGTTATCATTATTTAGCTCAAAGCACTGCCTCACAGTGCTGCTCTTTAAGTGTCAGGTAGAGGAAACAAGCAACGTTTAGACAAGCGCGGCCCTCCAGGGATTCAAGCTCCATTTATACACAGTCAAGTCTCTTCGCAAAGCTCTCAGAATAGCGCCCTACCTCAGAGCGACAACAGCCAGGAAAGAGATAAACAGATGAGTCTGTGGCCTTGTGGGTTTTTTTCTTCCTGGCTTTAACTAGCGCGGTCTGGTTTTTTGGCTGGACGATGCTGGTGAGAGCAGCCATTAACGGCTCTTTGGGGATGCAGTGTTTTTAATCAGGTGCTGGAGTGGAGCCAGGAGAGATTTGTCCAGTGTGTTTCAGGGTAATTATGTAGCCGGGGGGTCGGAAGGTAGCTGGCGATCGAGGTTTACTGCTCTTACTCATCTCTTTTCTCTATCATTCATGAACACGCTTGATCATTTTTTTTTACGACGAGGGCACAAAGAGATTTTGTTCTGGTGGAACACACGCTGGCAGAACAGACGCTTCTTTTCCTGATTAGGCATTAGGTCATATCTCGTACGGAGTGGCACCGGTTCTCTTTCTGGAAGTCGTCATTTCACAGTTTCACAGAATCTCTTTTCAGAAAGGTTCAATAAATCCAAACATGAATTATTTTAACCATCCAATGTGGGCAGAATCGCTGGAAAGTTCATTATGGCGCGCTCACTGGAAAGGATTTGCGGTTTTGGGAACAAATAAATGTAAAAAAAAAAAAAAAAAAAAAAGAAGTCAGGCATGGGGTACATTTCCACAAATCACAGGGTTTTATGACATTAGTGCTTTTAGTAACATGATGTCCTCACTGAAGGGTTTGCCTCAGGTGGCTTTAGGAACACTTAACCTGATCTGTTTAAGGGCACGTCTCAGGAGGGATTGTGGACAGTGAGGACAGTGTTTATTTCACCACTCTGCAGCTTTCCATTTGCCACAGATTTATGGGTCCGCCCGAGATAAGCGCGGCTCGACGCACCATAGCGGATGTAATTTATGATGATCAGACAGCACAGTAAAACACTCGCTACAGTTACTTCCTTTGTTCCCCAGCGATCAGTGTTGTGGTGTGGATGACTGGAAAAAGAGCAGGTGCTGCTGCTGACCTGTGAGGCAGACAGTGAGTTGACCCCGCTGTGGAAGGGAGGCTGGGGGAGTCGGTGCCCGCTGGAGTGGACCGGCTGCTCTTTGGCCATCAGAGACTCGGCACGTTTGATGATGTCGCCCATGCGGTGGATGAAGCCCTCCTTCTCTGACGGCAGGATGAACTCATTGTGCACCTGGAAGACAAAACAACAACGACTGAATGAAGAATTCAGAGACTTTACTTAAGTAAAAGTAGTAATACCACAATGTGAAAAATGTCCCCTGTGAGTATTTCTGTTCTCCGCTTTTTTAATCATTTTACATTTCAGAGGCACAATTTCTTACTCTTTACTCACTACCTGTATTTGACAACTTTAATTACTAGTTACTCTGCAGATTTCATATTGCATTCGAGCCAAGGTTAAAATTCATCTAATGCAATCATTTTCCCTTCAAACGCCTGATCGCTGCAGCTCTACTGCAAACGGACACAAAGAAGAATACACGCTTCCAAGAATACCGGACCTATTTGTTGTTTATTTGTCCGTCCATTTATGAAATGAACCACCCAGACACACACCCACCTCCCCTCAGTGATGCTTATCCTGAGGAAAATATCATAAATCACCTAATGTGACTCCACAACACAGCAGATTGTCAGAGGCGGTTTGGACTTTTGCATGTTCATGCAGTTTTGAGTGTTGCTGTGAACTGTGGGTTGGGGCGTGGTGACGGTTCCCTGTCAGTATGGCATAAAAAAAAAATTAAAAAAACCCTTACACTGAGAACCACAGGGGCTGTTGTGATGCCAAACGCCCCTGCTGAGCCAAGACTCGGTAAACAAAAGCCCACTGTGTTTTTTTAAGAGTCAGGAAAAACTGTACGTTCAGTGAAGTGCACACGCTGCCTCATCACGTACCTCTCTACGCTAATGAAGCTGAAAGACAATAACGGGGGGATGGGGCTGCTTACCTGCGTCACAGAAAGTTAGATATACTATCAGCTGGACAAACAGAAGGCTGTTAACTGGAGGCAGGATGTATCATGTGCATTTCCAGCTGAGATAGAGGAATCTGTCAGGACTTATCAGCTGACGTTTATTTCTGTCAAAATATTATAAAGTTCCTGGAAGCTCTAACAAATCTTATGTCAAATATTTGTATTGTTGTAAGCCTCAAATGCACAATGTGTGACAACAGCTGCTAGGTAATTCTCCATCAACACAACACAACTGATTTTGTTCTGAAGTAGTGTGGGGTCATGGGTGTTGCTCTCTTTAGTGTTAAACAGCCACTATTGCTAATGAAAATCGTTCGCTGTGATCCTTCCTAACTCTCTGAAAATAAGCGTGGCTGTACCAGACTGGATGGAAATTTCACACTCGACCGACACGGCTGCTCGTTTGGAAACTTTCTCTTATATTGCAAAACATAAAAGGTGTAAAAAAAAGATATTATAGGTAAGAAATAAGCCATGCAGTTGTAGCCAGAATTCATCTTAATTCAAATGAGCATTAGCTCTTTCAAATTAAAATGTAAAAATGATTATCAATAAAAACTACTCTTGAGACTTTGTCAGGACTTCTTTCATAGTTTTATGAGTAACATAAACATAAAAGATCCAATGGATATGCAACATCAGAATGCTAACCAAATATAATAAATCTTTACTTGGTCAAAAGCCAAATTTCACAAAAATCTTTCACAGCCTAAGTAAATAACATGGACGAACACAAAACAATCTCTTGTCTTTAACCAGATCGAAGTGTTCATTGTTCACATTTTGCAGAAACCTGGTGATGATAACTGGGCCGGTGACTCATTACTCACCATGACAGCAGCGATGTCTTCAGGGTTATCTCCATCCAGGTCAAACTTGAAGGTCACCATCTTGTCATTGTGCGTCTGCAGCTGACACTCCACCACCCGGTCCACTTTATCAGAGAGCTGCAGAGGAGGACGGAATCAATGGTTAACGACGGGTGTCTGTTTACTCTCTAAACCACCGAGCAAAGTTAAACACAGGAGGAACAATATGTTTTTGTGTGTGAGCAAACATGTGAGTCTACTATAAAATACAGTGTGTGTTGTGCTGTGCACGCTCTGCTCCACTGTATTGTATGTGGTTATTCATGAGCTGTTTGTCTCTGCCTGCGGTCCAAACATTGTCATTAAAAGACCGCAGAGTGTCCTGATCAGAGGAGAAATAAACTGCGGTGACCAGGGGAAGAAAAACATTACTACTGATAATGTTACACAATCAGGGTGGAGCTCCACCGCTCGCTCATCATCATAAAAGCCCTCATCTTCAATCATTCACTCAATCCGGCTGCTTGATTTATTTGTTTATGGCATGTTTGAATGTGTTTTAATGAAGCTGAACTTCTGATTTATTGTACCCCTGTGATGCGCAGCCTCGAGCGCGCCCTCCTCCTGAACAGCTTCCCGGCGGTTCTCCTCGCAGCCGTTTTCTCGCTCTTCTCTGATAGGCCCTCGTAGCCGTCGCTCAAGCCTGATGTCACATCGGAGGCGTAGCTGCAAGGAAACATCACATGCTTCTGGTTGAGAAATGCACCCCGAAAAGCCACCAAAACCACTCCTCATGCAGTAATTTAAAAAACAAATTCATTATCGACAGCAGGAGGAATTCCATCACCGCTGATCGTCTTCATCACACATCATAAAAAGAGCACTTTGGAGTGTCAAACAAAGTCTTGATGTGTTGCAGCGGCACGTCTCTTGGGTGTATAAACAATATAGTTTAAAGAGAAGAGTAAGCAACACGTTTTCGTGCCCTGTTGTGTTTGCACAATGAAGTTTTAGGTTTCAGGGAACTGGAGAACATTCAGCTCATTTTATAAAAAGCTTTGGTCGGCTAATTGCGTCTCTTGGGTCTTTTTGGATCGCTGTGGTCACAGACTCCCCTCCATCTACAGGCTGCAAACATTTACAGGCTTGCTGGTTGGCAGCGTCCACTTGTCTCTATTTAAAAACCTGCACCTCATGGGTAACATTAGTTCAAAGTAAAGCCTCTTTTTACCATTAAACAATAAGTGCATGGAAATTAAACTCGACTGGAATCAAGACGTGTGCTGAGAAGTTAAATTACTCCAACGTTTGGTTGAAAAGTAAATGATAATCTTTTCTCAGAGGTAGAACAAAGCATCTGAGAGGACATTTTAATCTGTTATGGAACATGATACTCAGCTATCCTTGATGTTTATTAAATTTACTACTGACAAGTCAGATGAAGTGTCAGTCATGCACAGGGTTCACCACATCTTCTTATAGAACAGTTTGAGACACTGATTGAGGTAAATACAGTAGTTTGCTTGTGTGCAATGTTCATCATCGTTCCATTTCAGGAAGTAATTTACGACATATAAGATGTGTCTCAATTCAATGGCTGCATTCTTCGAAGTTGCGTCACAGCGGTGCGACGAAGCCGTCCCATTACAGATCCAACTGCTGCATCTGTCAAGGCCGATTCTTTGACGGCTGTTTTTGTTTTTCGAAAAGACAACTATGGAGGATACACGGAGCCAAACAGCAGCTGATTCACATCACTGCTATTGATACAAAGAAGAGACCCCACTACTGTCAGGGCTGTTAGGCTTGTTGTCTGTCGCTGTGTTCGTTCTCTAAATTCAACTACAATGACAGACAACATATTTTGAACTAAATACAGAGTGCGTAGGAGAAGCCCTAAAAGAGATTAACAATCATTATTTGTAGACTTCATCACAGCGTCATTATTAGAGACATTAAAGTCTGAAGATGGAGTCCAGATATAAACCTCTTAACACATAATCTATCGTCCATTGTCGGCTCAACATCCCACCAACATAGAAAAAGGGGCCTCCACAACATCTGAGAGCCTGTCACACAGAAACCAGCGAGGCTCCACTCTGCCTCGCTGCAATAAAAACACAGAGGAGCCTGTCGATCGCCTCCAGCTTGTTGTCACAGCCCCACACATGTAGGAGGAGGAGGAGGAGGAAGAGGAGGAGGAGGAGGAGGAGGAGGAGGAGGAGGAGGAGGAGGAGGACGGGGGGTGTTACAGGGGAAAGACACTTGTACTAAAGTCACATTGATTTCCAGGTCTCTAACCTAAATAAAGAAAGGACTATTGACCTCTGCTGTGCCTCACATCTTTAAAGAAAGAGCAGAGTGTGGAGAGAAAGGAGGCTGGAAAGAGTTACCTGTCCACAGGGGAGTTGAATCCACTCGGGGGTCCTGAGTTGCCGTGTTCTGTGTTGTTGGATACAGCAATGCTCTATGAATAGAAAAGAAGGATGTTGTTAAGTGAAGGAGGATAAAGACGTCCATTGATGTATTTGTCATTTGAGGTTTAGAACAAGAGACAAGAAGAAGCTTGTTCCCCACACTGAAAATGAATCCCTACGTTTACAACTCTGAAATCCCCAAATTTGGTAATAAGCGTTGATAAAAACAGGCATGTGTATGATCCTTGTTTTATATTCAGTGACAGCAGTTCTGCTCTGTTGATCCACTAATTTCTAAATTACTAAGATAACTATTAGCTGTCTTCAGAGGAGGAAACCTGCTGACATTGTGATCCTTTTTGTTCCACTTTTCTCAAGAAATGTTGTTATAATTTTGTCCTGCACTGACTGTTACTTTCCAACCATGTTCTGTTTGTACATAACTCTCCGTCAGCACTGTTTCAGACTGAGTAACGTTGATGAAGTTGGTCTCTTAATGTTTTGAACGTGGTCCTTCTCGCCTCGAAGCCCCTGCCTGCGCTCTCCACTTTGACAACAAGTTCTTCGTCGAGGCCACTCACCGACGGGAAGCGGAGGGCTGGGACGGGGAAACCGTTTGCAGTCGGCGTGCCGGTGCGTGGTGTTGGAGGTGTCGCGGGCGCGTTGAAGCTGCCAGCCTCCAGCGGATCCTGAAGCCCAGAGGAGCTCAGATAGCCGTCTGTCTCACAGTCAGCTGTTTAAACAAAGGACATCAGCCATTAGCATGTGACCGACTGTGGCCTGACGAACTGACACAAACTGTACACACACATCTAATGACCCCAGACTGAGACACACACACACACAAACACAATACACGCAGACAAGAATCAAGTGATTCACAAGGACCACCGAAAGGAATATATGGGCTGTGGTTTTATGTAGAAACTGAGACATTTTCAGTAACTACAGCACACGCGGCAGCACCATGAGACTTCCAGGGCTTGAATAATTCAGTAATCCACAGCTTCGCATTTCACTGTACGCTTCCCATGTGCTCAGAGATCTGAACAGCTTTATATTCAACTGAACCGTTAAAAAACGTCTGTCTCTCCAGAGTTTATGATGACCTGAACACATAATAAATCTTATCGTCAGAAGCTGAACTTTTTTATGAATGAAGTTAAAGTATGCAGTGGGTTTCAATCAGTGGTGGAATCTATCAAGTGCGTTCACTCAAGTACTGTATCGAATTACAGTTTTATGCTACTGTGATTTATCTGACAGCTACTGGTAACTTTTCAGATGACATTTTTCTTGTTAAACATAATCAACTTAAACGTTAAGGGATATCATAAGTATCATACTGGACAAATCGCACGTAGAAATAATAATGAAGTTATTTTCTGATCTTGGTGTTTTTTATCTTCAGGCATCAGGCCCACAAAGTTACGCACGTACTTGAAAACATGGAAATCCCAACAAACCTTTCACTGTATGTGTATGTGTATATTAGGCGGCTCACAGTTAGCAGACGACAGGCTGTTGTGGCGCATGTGGAAGTGCTGGTCTGCCTCGGGCTCCTCAGGCTCTGCAGGATAGTTGGAGCTGACGCCAGAGTCCACCGAGCTGGTGACGGGGGACAGGATGGGGGCCGGAGGTGTCAGGGCCGGGGTGGGAGACTCTGCAGCCACGACGCTGCTGACTCTGGGTGGAAGCTCTGATTCTTCTTCTAGGGCTTCCTGCTCCAGCTTCTTCTTCCGCTCCTCGGCCTGCCGCCTCAGCTTCTCTCTCTGCCGCTTGATGGTCGTCACCCTGTCCCGTATGGCCTTGGCCACAAGCTTGAAGTCTGCCTCGCACACGAACCCGAGCACCACCTGCATAACAACATACAGGGATGGTCAGGGCACAACATGAATACATGTGGATAAGTCATGGTGCATGGTGTGCTGCTGCAGTCCGTAAACAATCCATCCATGTCTGTTGTACTTTGTGACCTGAGCACAGTCTTTTGTTTTTGTGCAAACAGCGTTCGGTATATAAAACGTACATTGTGTGCATTCTCTGTCAGTCTGGAGTCTTGCACTGCCTCCAGTGTCCTGCAGCAAAATGTAAACAATTTACACAGGTTCCTCTAAGTGACAAAGTGACTTAGTGACAGTCTTGTCTTTGATCTGACAAAAGCATTTTTGCGTCAACAACATGTTCTTTAAAACCAGTGAACACTGTGTTCATTCTTCGTCAGTCTGGAGTCTTGCGCAGCCTCTTGTGACACCCAGTCCTGCCGAGTGGGACACTCAGTCCGTAGCTGCCTCTCAACACATAGTCAGATTACAGCAGATCGGCTGGACTAGATGTCCCCTGCTGATACCAAATTTGATCTTGATGAAAACTACCACAAAGAGGTAAACAAGTAAGGAATTGTGGCGTGCATTTTCATTAAAAGTGACCTCTACGGAGGGGGCTCTGGAGGACGTAACAGCCTGTTTCGTAACAAGCAAGAGGGCCATTATATTATTAAAGACGTGACCTCGGCTGCTTCCTGAGACACGCTCTCACATTTCGAACGACTGATGATTAAATGTTGAGCTGTGCCCTTGACACACTCTGCAAGGCGTTCTCTTTATGGGCTGAAGCTCCTTTCAGAGTGTCTGCTGTCATATCAGCGCCGTAAAAGAAGCATAATGATGCCAGGGTGCATTAGTGAGCCTGCTTTCACTGTGTGGGGTCAAGTGGGGATCAAGACAGATAACTCAAAGAGAATCCTCCATTTCAGGCGTAATGTCAGACTCAGTGATGTGGTCTTCTGAAGCTTATTTAAACGTCTGTCCACATTTTCTTCAAGGCATCCCTTTTTTATGAGGAGAATTTTTGGTGGTTTTTTGTGTTAACATCATGTCAGCCTCAATCAGAAAACCTATAAAAAACAAATCACATTTCACATTAAGACTCATAGAACATGCAAGGGATATCTGAAGACGCCTTTATCTGTTCATCTGGGATCAATTACTTAATTTCCTCACTAATGGCTGCCACAAACTGGGCCAGTAAACCAATAAAGGTCGACCTCACGGCATGCTGTCCTCGTGTGTCAGCTTACCATCTCCTGAGCCACCTCCTCAGGCACGTCTTTGTACAGCTCAAAGAGGAACTCGATGGCGTTGTTGTCCTTGTACTTCCCGTGCAGTTTCTTGGTGTCGTCCATGCGCAGCCAGAGCTTCAGGCCCTGCTTCACCGTGTCGTCCTCCTCAGCCAGCTCCACGTGCACACCGTTGTTCTCCTGGAAGAAAGGGTGATCCAGGAGGTCCTGAATGGTGTACCTGCAGTGAGGGAAGAAAATCAGTCAGACTGTTTTTAGATTAAGATCTGTTTCACTAGGCTTCATATCATTTATTCATATGCAGATAATCTGAGATAATGAGGAACATTCTGACAGATCCTGTTAGTTTAATGAACAAAGCTGACGATCCCAGTGTATGTTTTCACTTGTACCTTTCATCGTTGTCCATACGAATGCAGCCCTCAATGATCTCCTTGAGCTCTGGGACTTTGACCTTGTAGAAACTGTCAGGTTTAATTCCCTGTGAAAAACAATCAGAAGAGTCTCATTTAATCTGTAGGGCTGGGAAAGCTGGTGCTTTAAATAGAATAAATGATCAGCAACAATTATCCCTTTATTTGTTGCACAGTTCTGCGACCGGAGGATCTAATCAAAGCAAGAGCAAACACTCCCACCTGCACTGCGTGCAGCCTGCATGACATTCGACTCTGCGATCATGTCAACACCAGAAGAGAACAATGCCAAGAGCTCATGAAAATGGAAAAAACCCAAGACAATCTAATAATTCAAGGGATTTGTTAAACTCCTGATGGCTGGAGGTTCTCCAAACAGAAAATATTCATGCACGACTAACTAACGCACTTACAAGTTAGGGAGTTTTTCTGAGAGCTATCACAAGTATGTACACAGATAACTGCAGAGCTCCCGGCACGGTAAAAACACTGATACGAACCCAAGGAGTCGAGGTCAAGGAGGCGTTTGGCCTGTAGATACGCGAGCAACCAGCTGATGTTAGCTCCAAACACACACATAATTAGATTTACCAGAAAAGGACCGAGTGATTGACTTCTTTATCGCATCCAGAGACTGACATGTCACACAGTAGCAGCTGCCTCTTTCTTTATGACCCTCATTTATTTTCTCAAGATATTTCTGCTTCCTGTTTGAGTGAGATGAAGGACGAAACTGAAAGACGGAAAAAGTGTTTTCCCCCTTCCTTGACTTTTGCTTCGACTTACAGTAACTTTACTGTCTTGAATGAATATAAAAGTGCTGCATAATAATTTCAGCAAAAGCTTCAGTGCCATCGCTGAAATGCTGTTACCTTATAATGTGAAATGTGATATAGAGAATCTGAAGCAGAGCACAGAGGCTTCTTTGTTGGGACACTTTGCTTCAGAGTCCATACAGGCACCTCCGGAATAAATCAGTCTCCCCTCAATTCAAATCTAATTTGGGAGCCTGCTCCTTTCCTGTGGTGACTGCTGTCCAGATTTGATCTGGAGAAATATTCTGGTGCGTCATATTTTAATCAGTCATGACAGAGTAATCATTTTACACAGACATAAGAATGGAGACGTCTTCCAAACAAAATGTGGCCAAACACTATATGGCCAAAAGTATATGGACATGCATACATATATGTTTTTGTCTACTCTTTGTCCGGGGCCGTTTACAAAGTTTGTTTGAAATGAGGGAAATCTTAATTCTACGGCCAACATTATACTTTCTACTTCCACTATTTTTATCTGACAGCTTAAGTTACTGGTTACTTTTAAGACACTTTAAAGACAAGACACAGACCAGAGCTCCATTCCCATTGAGATGAGTAGATAATGCCTGAAATAAATTTCTGGGTGAACTGTTCCTTTAAGTAAACGATACAGATACTTCACACACCACTGGCGACAGCACACAATGATATTTTAGACATCAGTGTGTTTCAGACTTGATGGCAACAGACTGCGGAAGGTTACTCCCTGTTTTAATGTTTCTGGCCACGGTGAAATTAACTTTCCAGACAAAATGCCAAAAATGCTTTAATTGATAAGATTTACTTGTTTTCTTGCATTTATATGATGATAAACTGAAGTTTGCTTTGGATCGCTGATTGAACACAACAAGGGATTTCCCTGTGCATATTTGAGGCATGTGATGCGCTGTGATGTCACCATATTCTGATAATTCAAAACCACACACTTAATCAATTAATGTGGAAAAATAAATTAGCTGCAGCTCTAGCTTATGCAAGAGCACATCTCTGCAGACAGGTTACACAATGTTGTGAGGAGGAGTGGAGGCTGATGTAGCTGTAATGATTGGTGTCCACATACTTTTGGCCATGTATGCTTGAAGGAAGTTTCTCACAGTAAGTCGGCATTTATTTACGTATGAATCCATTTATTTGATGGAAAAAGCTGTGACCACCTGCATGGTGAAACATTTCCAAGACCCTTAAAACACTTGTGTACGTTAAGTTGGTCGTATGTCAGGTTATATTTCGTGCTCTCAGCCCCTTACATAGCCATAGTCATTAAAATACAAGTCAGTCATATACGTAAAAAGTTATGTTAAGTTTAAAGGTTAGTTTTTAATGCTGTGAAAATTTTTTACAGCAGCGGCATTAAATCCACAGATGTCGTCTGTGCTGCACATAAACGTAAAACACAAACAAATCATGAAAGGCACAGCTAATGTGATTTTAATTAAATCTCGCTGCACACGTAAGCTTCTCCGACTGCACATGGAACATTATTCTGTTGTCTTGTTTGTGGAGGAGCCAGACCCACTCTGACTTGTTGGCATTGTTGCTTTCTCACTTTCCAGCCACCGTCAGACACTGTTTGCTTTGCATATGTGACACGCGCAAAAGAAACAGCCCTCTTTGTGGAGTAAAGAGTGAGGCACAATTTCCAAAACATATAATTCTACCATCGCCTGTTCTCACCCACCGTGGCGTCATTCGCTGTGGTTGCCAACTTGAAACACGGCAGCCTAAAGCCACTGCTGCAGTGCTACGGTCTTAAAACTCACTAGACTTATGATATCATCCTGATCCAACATCAGTTTATGTCCCGTAACTTGGCACTGAGCTGGGATCCAAGATGACTTCATCATTAGACAGATATCTTATGATGCAAAAACAAGACTGTTCACCAGAATACAATGTGATGTTACTGCAAGCCACAGATAAATTTAAATTTGTACTTGTCATATGAACCTATCTACAAACTTGCTGTTTTACCATTACCAAGTTGTTTTAGTGTCCAAAACAAACCCAAAAAAATGGCACAACATAACATTTTTATGAAACTTATCTGTAGTTTGCTGAAATGTGAAATCCCAAAACCTATTCAGGTGATGTGCTTTCTTAAAATAAAGGTTTTCTGCAAAGCTTATGCTGCAGTTTGAACAGAAAAACATGCAAACATCAGTGTCGACAGGTTTTCCTATTCAAACATTACTTCATTACTTCAAGGGAATACTCCAGTGAACACAATGTCCAGAACCAGTTAGACAGGATCTTTGAACCATTAAGTACACTGGCAATCAGTGAGTCTTACATCTGCATCATGATTGAAGGCTGAAAACAAAGGAGCAGACAGGTTGTGGTACGTCTCTACTCTCTGAGCTTGTAATGGACAAAACTAAGCCTTTAATAGACAAAATGCAGCTTTCGTTCCACGTGGGCCCCTCTTCTTTCCAAGCATCCAGGATATCCAGGCGTATACACAAGAAATCCTGGTTCCTCTCGGTCTAATTCCAGTTTACACACTGGAAGAAAGCGAACACATGTGGACAATTATCCTAAGTACGGGACCTCCTCCTTCATTTACTCACACTGGTGACTTTGCGGTAGATCTGGGCGGCGTTTTGGCACTCGGAGTACGGGTACTCAGAGGTGGCCATCTCCAGGATGCACATTCCAAAGGCGTAGACGTCGACCGCTTCGTCGTACTTCTCCTCGTACATCTCCGGGGCCATGAACTCTGGTGTTCCTGTCAGGGTTCAGAGGGCAGATGTAAGGGTCAACATTCATTCTAGTACAATCACCTAAAGTACAGTTTCAACTTGATTTAAGTAAACCTATATGACGTTAGTCTGTCAGCATCAGTGTTAGCATATCATTGATGTACTGACAGATGCAACTAATCAAATCTCACTTAGGGAGCACAACAAGCTGTAGACACAACACTGACATTCTTGATTATCATCTTTTTTATCTGACATTAAAAACACGTTTGTATACGTTCATCTGGTCTCATAAACGGTGTGTTCTTCAGAGCTTTTCCCCCGCTGCTGCAGAAAACAATACCAAAACAGTTAAACTGTGGGCTGTAAAACCAAAACAGCAACTGTGTTTCCATCTAATTGTCGAACAAATTTGAGGAAAACTTTTAAAATCTCACAAAAATGCGAGCAGGGTTCACTTGCATCAACTTGTTTGGACAAATAAACCAGGAGAACACAAAGAGCAGTTTCATCAGAAATTGGCGTTAGAAGTCATGAAACGGGGAAACAACTGCAGTTGTTTGCCAAACACCAATAAACCTCAGTGAGGAAAAACCAAACCAGTCGTGTTGGTTGTCTTCAAGTGTATTATTTGAAAATTAATCTCGGAATTGTAAATTCATGGGAATATCTGAGAAGATGACAACAGGAGGAACATCTTTGTCTTCGTAAATCACCTCCAGCAAGTGTAGAAACTTTTTACTATACTAAGGAAAGTTCATGTTTAATGTTAACAATAAAAATAATATAATAATTAGAATAGTGCAATAATTATCATAATTGTTTCGAGAGTAAATAACCAGCTCAGTCTTTGCTTGTTGTTAACTGTGTTTATAATGCTGAACAACATATTGCAAGAAAAAATAACCCCCACTAGATAAACTCATTTTCATATCGATCATCACAACACAACTCCTCTTTATGATTTGGACCTGGTGAAACATACAATACTTCACTTCCAACAAGAATCAAGTACCAACAAGTCTTTATACTGCGTCTGATGGCTGACACTCCCTGCACGTACTTGACGGGAAGGGAGAGATTCCACTGAAATTAAAAGCCATTTGACTAATGATACGGCATTTTAAAATGCAGGCAGGAATTTAAACAGAGGCGTTCGTGGTTGCTTGTGCGCAGAAGAAAGCAGCAGGAGAAAACAGAAGCAAAGTCATTTAAAAGAAGGCTTCATTTTGAGTTCTCAGATAGCAGCAAACTGTTAGATTTAAGCTAAACTGTGTTTTCCTTCCTGATACTTGAAGATGCTTGTGTAAATAATCTGAGCTGGACCAAATTTACACTCACCAATGACACTTTTAGCAAAAGAGGCACTTTTGAGAGTGGCCAGTCCCAGATCTCCTATCTTGACGGAGCCGGTGGGGCCGGTGATGAAGATGTTGTCACACTTGAGGTCCCGGTGGATGATGGGAGGAGTGCGCGTGTGCAGGAAGTGAAGCCCTTTGAGGATCTGACGACTCCAGCGCTGCAGCAGCTTCAGCTTCATCTCCTTGAACCTCTTCAAGTACCTAAAACAAAAGAATGGCCAAGACTAAACATCCAACTCTAAACATATCAAAATATTGGAAGAAGAGAAAGTGCCACAAAGTGATTAATCTCTTATTTTGGCAGCCGAGCGGAAGTTTTAAAGTGAGATAGTTTCCTGAATTTCTCCCAGAATTGGACCTACTCCCTGGTCTTTATTCTGACCTTTTATCGTTGCTTAAAAGGAAAATAAGTTGTCAAACATGTCACAAATCTCCTTTTTTCTATGAAAGACACGACAAGTTTTATTTGGAAGAAGAACATCTGCTATTTAAGAAACGTACCATGAAAAATGAACAGCTTTTAACTTCGATGTCTATCTTTTAAAAAACTGTAAATGCCTCTATTTTGAGGGGGAACTGGATGGAGAGGACTCACGTTTTGAGCGTGCCTGACGTCATGAGTTCAGTCACCAGGATGATGCATTTGTGGCCCTTCACCGTCGACTTCCAGGAGTCGTGGAAACGGACGATGTTCGGGTGCTGCAGGCACTTCAGCATCTCCACCTCCTCACTGAAACGCTGCCGCTCTGCCTTGGTCAGCTTACGGGTCTGCACAGAAAATCATTTTGACTATCATGAGTTTGTTTATGTACACGTGTGTTAAAGACTCATAGGTATTGTGTTGCAGAGATATCCACTGAAGTTGTAATTACACAGTCTGGGCACGACAAAGGAGTGAATTAAAGGGGCGAACAATTCTTGTACAGCACCTTTCAGACAAGAAATGCAGCACAAAGTGCTTTACAACAGAGAAATGACATGCAGCATGATGTAAAATGAAGCCTTCTTGATGAAATAAAGTAAAAATAAGATTAAAGATGCATAAAAACGTGGACAGATAGCTCATGCATGTGCGCCTGTTTCCACAATGACTAAAGTTATAAAAAGCGAACCAGGCGTACATGAACCTACACATGGTGATATGTATCTGGCCCTTGATCTTTAAGACTGACGTAAAACTTTCCCGTTCTCTTTGATGTGTCATTTCAGCCGGTCAGACAGATCATACAATTTCTTAAGACGACAGATTAGGACATCGTATTGATGGCAGAACTCACATCTTAGAGGATTTGCATGAACCATGAGAAACCAGGTTATTCAGCTCCCTGCGTGCATCATCACGGCATCTGCAGATGTGTCTTTGATCCCCAAACATCTTAACTACTATGTCATATGATCACAGAGCCTGATTATCAGATTGAATTGGCCATTTTGTTTTGCTTCATTCATTCAGACAGACATAGTATGTATGATACGTTACGCTAATGTCTGAATTGGAGCAAGGTTTTCCTGTTCTTCTATCATCCTGAATTTTCAGTCGACACAGAAGAAACATACTACTCACTGTAACTTTGCAAATGGACACAAGGTAAAGAATGATCAGAAACATATTGATGGTGTTTAAAAGCCACAAATCCCTTTCTGAACACTCTAGGTAGAGTATTCAGGTTTCTCAAAAGCAGGAAAACAGAGCTGATCCGAGGTTCTAAAGAAACAAGATATGATGTTTACAAAGAAAAAGATGTTCCTCTGAAAACTGATCAAAACAGAGATAAGAGATCATACATGAACACGCTCCAGAGCAGCTGATAAATGAACCCTGAGGTGAGTAGAACCGCAAATAACAGTTATTTTCATTATCGATCCACTTTTGCTATTAAGGTATTATTGTTAAGCTTAGATCCCAAAGTGCTAAAAGTCCAAAACTCAAAGACTCACTTCTCTGTCATGAATGTTAAAGAAAAGCAGCAAATCCTCCTGGAACCAGCAAACGTTTGACATTTGTATTCAAAAATGACTGAAACAATTCACCACATTTTGGTCAAATGAATCTATTACGGTCAGGAATGAACACTGAAGTTAAACTTAAAAGCCAGAATAGACGAGAAGTCCTTAAAGAAATGATAAAATCTAAAATTCACAACTAGACAAACTGTATCTGCTGATGAAGGTTTCGTGACATAATCAACCGCTCCTCGACTAAACTAAATAGACCTTGACGCTTGACAATTGTTTTGTCAACCATAAAAATGCCATTGCACTGACAGTTCAGTTGCAGAGCTCTGGTCTGGTTACATAAGTCAGTAGTAATAAACAAAACATAGAAATCCACGAGACCGACCTAATAAATGACTGTTACTTTAACTAATGAGTCCGCTGCAGGACTGGAAACCACAGGTTCATCCATCTGGGTGACCCTCCGATTACATAATCACATGTATTTTCCAATAAAGGGACCTCTGACTTCACAAATTCAAGGAGGAGGTTTTTCTACAATCCACGTAAAAACTGAACCAAACACTGCAATCATGCTGGACGGACAAAGACATTTTTGTGCTTCCTCCTGGATGAATGGTCCAATTTAGCTACTGTTGGTGAAACTCAGCCTGCGGTGGGTAGCTAGTGGAAAACTCCTGGGAGACTTCAGGAGCATGAATCCTGCATTGAGGCGGATTTCTGGGAAAAATGCTCTGCATATGTTTATGCTTACAATCAACTTGACCGCCACTCTCGCTCCTTCCTCTCTGCTCTCTCCCAGCGAGCGAGGAGGTTCTGCTGCTTAGTGCTGAGTCGCCGCATCAAAACAAGAGGCAGACTGTTTGAGGGCCTTTTTTACCTGCGTCAGTCACCTGTCGAGCTGTCATTTTTACACCGACAACTCAAACACGAGGCGCCTGGGCTCAAAAGCGAGACACAAAGGCTACTTCTGACGAAGTAGGTTTTGATGATAGTGATCAGTTTGTGACGTGAACACAGGCTGCAGCTTGTTCCTCACATGTAAGACCTGTGTCAGAAAGTGGCTTGAAATGAAGGAAAAGATGTTCTGTTACAAAATAATGACTGTAATATGTTTAAAATGTTATTAGATTATACAAATGTTAATGAATCGTTCAACTTTAATCTCATTTCTGCTTCAGACATTTAATTTAATTTTAATGACATCTAAAAGGGACAGTTCATAATTTTCCTCTTAACTTTGGTGATGTTTATCTATCTAGATTGTTTTGGTGAGACATCAGCTGTAGAGACGCCTGCCTTCTCTTCAGTGTAATGGAACAAGACGTCACTCAGTCACATTTGAAAAGCTCAACGCTAACGCCTCTTTCCAGAAGTCACAACTGCACAATATATTGTTTCGGCATCAACATCACAATCCTGCATAATATTACGTACGGCGAATCAACTCAAATACGTCCTGCTACAACGTTTTTTGCTGCCTCACACACAAACACACGTTGCGCAGTTCATATTTTCTGCGTAATCTACAAGAGACATCTGAAACACAATAAATCACATAAATACATAATATAGTTATGTTATTATTTCTCATGCTGTTTGTGAGAGACATGCAGGCTCTGCATCCACAATCATTCTTAATCAGTTAATCAGACAAAGCAGAGCCTGTTTTGGTTGTTTGAAAAAATGCACTCCACGACAAAAAACACCTCAATCATTCTTAAATTTATTTCATATAGCAATATCCACAGACCTTTCCGTGCAGGGGATATTTTCGTTTCTACATGCACCAACTGTATCACTGCGCAGAAGTCATGAAGGAGCATTAAGAGGCTAGCTAACTAAGCTAATGAAGCCGAGTAGGCCACTAACGTTTACATCTAACGTCCATGAGTTGTTGCACGTTTCCTACGCGGAGCGATACGGTTGGTGGGTGTAGTTCGGCACAACAAGAAGATGTGTGGATTATCTGGAGGAACTGGGTCAAGACTTTCAGACAGAGACGCCGCTGTTGTCTGACAGAGAGATTTATTTTCGATTACCCTAAAATTAAAGTTAAGTAGACTAATCATTTTAACTTGTTAGAACATTTTAGCTCATACAACCTGAATTTAATAGTCTACTTTATCTAGTAATTCTGAGATAATCGGTTTCCTGACTTTAGTTCCACTATAGATGTATCAACACAACACAAATAAAGGCATGAATATAAGAGTATGTGTGAGCAGCTCTGTGTGTGATCCAGGGTGAGTGAGTCAGTGGGTTTATGGGTTGCATCTGGATATTTGTGTATGTAAGTGCGACAACATCAGACCCCCGTGTGGCGAGCTTTGTCTCCTGTGGATCTTCGCCTGTTTGCCGCACAGAGTCAGCGCAACATGCCTTTCGCCTAACTGTGGCACGCAGCCGAACCACTTGGAGACTCTGACACTTCCAGAAACCGCAGGATTTACTAGAGCTTGGCACGCTGGATGGTGAGATTGCAAAATACTCAAATGACACACGCAGATGTTTGGCAACTCAAGAGGAGCTGTGAGGAAAAACCAAAATCCTGCTGTGGCAACACTGAACAAGACTGAAGTGTTGAAAGAACTGGAACTGATTTTTTAATGGAGCTCCAAACTCAGAAATTGTATGTAAAAAATGTTTTTTTTTAAAAAGTGTGAAATAGTGGAAAATGAGGTGCAGATGGAAACGTCAAAGCTGTGTTCACCGTGTTGTGTGTTGCTATGCTGTCATCTGATTGCATTGTTATTGGCACTGGCTGATTTCAGGGTAGCTAACACCTCCTCCCAGTAAACACATGCACTTAATCTGTGACTAATGGTAGTAATAAAAAAATCTGCCGTACAACAAGACTTCAGTTTGACTTTAGTCACATCAGATAACTATAGATGGTATCCATATTAAGTCAGGAGCCCTCTGGCATTTCCCACAGTGGGAAAACAGGCTTCTGTCCAACTTTTCCATGGGATAATTCCCTGCATAGATCTTCCACCACTTCTCCCTTTCCCTCTTTGAAAAATGAGGCCAAAAAAGCGTTGCGTAACACTGGAGAAAGCGATGCAGGGGGGAGCCACAAAAACAAACCATCCCCACTTTGAAAAGACGAGTGGGTATATCCATAAAAACAGTCTGGGTTGTGAGGACAGAGCTGCTGCCTAAAGTTTGCCTCACGCTGTCGTCTCGTCCAGCTGGACGTTTTATTCTTAGGTGCTGGGAGGTGTGTGAGTGCGCCGAGTCGGGGGTCTGCAATAGCTGGGGTTGGAAACACTTGGGCTCGGTGCCACAAAAGTGGAGTTACATAAGCAGTGTTGATGGTAGAGGAGCCACCGGCATTAAGAATTCCCTGTCAGCGCCTCTGTTATGACAACCGGGACATGGATGCGACATGTCAGCCAACATTTGCACCAAACCAGGTGGTGTACACTGCAGCTTAAATCGGGAATGAACAGTTTGCAGTGTCCTGAAGTGACACTCAGAGAGATACAGTAAGTCTGACCAGAATTTGGGTGACATCCAGTCAGTGTGGACGGGCTGCGGTGTCTGCAGGACTCTCGACTAAATACAGAGAGAAAAGTAGGGCAAGTGAAAAAAATGGATCCAGTCATATTACTTACAGCCTGCAGGGATGTGTTAAGGGTTGGAGGCAGGGGGTGCAGCAGTGCATATTTTCATATCCATGTCTTAAGTCAAGTCAATTTAATTTATACAGGCTAAAATCACAAATCACTCGGCCTCAGGGGGCTTTACAGTCTGTACAGTGTTCAAAATGAAAGAAATTCAGTGTGAGTTTGGTTCTGTGTTCTGCAGATATCGGCAGTAGAAACGTCTGCCTTCTCTTAAATATAACAGAACTAGATGAAACTCAGGTTGTGGAGCTCAAAGCGGCAAGAGGTACACTTAAAAAAAAAAAACAGCAGCAAGAACCGGTAAGAAGACAGTAACTGGGTCGTGATTTCTATCTATCTATTAATATCTTGAAGCCAATCTCTCAGTTCCATCTCCTAAAATGTTTTAGTTTTGGTGTTTGGAAAATAAAAACAATTTTGAAGACATCAACATGGATCTTTATAAAAATTGTGAAAGGCATAATAACTATTTTCTATTAACTATAATAATAACTATTGATTGTTGGACAGAACGGGGTCAATCATAAAAAGAAACAGGTCGTAACTTTTAATCTCATACCACAGATAATCAAAATCAACTGACAGACTCCTCCCATCTACCTTGACCTCTGTCTGAACCCTTTTAGGGCCTTAAATATAAGCTTTCCATGTTCTTCCCGTCATTAACTTATTATTGGAAGTGCTGCTAACAGGCCATAACTCCTGCGCTCCAGATGCTGACAGCGAGCAGTCCTGCAGATAAAGACCAGAGATCACAGAGACGACAGAGGAGACAGGAGAGAACCTGCACGGCTTCAGAGGTGGTGACGAACGGCTCGCCAAGCTCTGGGATTGAGGTCAAAGGCAAAGCGAGAAAAAAAAACAAAAAAAAAACGCTGTGACCTCACGCCTGTACGACTGACATACCCGCCGTGACTGACATACACTCTGTGTAAACACGCACGTAGGCACTCACACTGGCACAGTGCTGCATTTAGATGTTTGCAGGTGAGAACTGAGGTGGCAGTGTGCTGCGTCCAAAGAAAACCTGACATGTTCTGTAAATGGAGCGGGCAGTGGGAGGTTAGCCATTAATCTCATTTGGATTGAGGACTCAGACCAGCCTCTCAATGCTGCTCGCACACTCACAGTCTGACCTGACTTGTGGCGCCCGGCTAATTACCTGCACCAGTAAAAAAGACAGAGAAGCGGGATTACACTATCTGCCATGTATCTCAATGGTGAAAAGTGGCCTCTCAAGAAAGTTGTTTTCCATTTGGTTTAGATGTTTTCTCTAGATGTGAATATACCTGATAGCTTGACTAGATTTTCTTCGGCTGATATTGATATTTGGGAGTTAAATGTATTTCTATTAGCTGCGACCAGCAGATCTTTAGGTCACCCTGCTGCTCGGTCCCTCTACAAATATTTGTCCACCCGCTGCAGTTAAATGCTTCTTCATTAGGTGGCTGAAATTTCCTTCTAGCTCATAAACATCTGCACAAATAAGTGAACTGTACGAGTCCTCTCAGAAAGTATTGCATCACCTTGTTCGACTTCTTTGTGAACTGTTTGACAGCTGCAAGATCTTGTACCTTTGTTTGCCTTGTTATTCTTAACATCTCTTAACCTGCCTGGTGTTTGCTTTGAGTGACTCAGTAAAACCTCACTTTACATGCCTCTATAAACTGCGCTGCGCTTTCCTTTCAGTACTTTCGGGCCTCTCTCTTCAAATAATCCTCTTTCCTTTCAAACTAAGATTTGCATTACGCAATTACAAAAACTGATACTTTTATCTTTGCACACTATCCAGCTCATATCTTCACGTCTATACATGCCACCTTGTGATTATGGAAATTACATATAGGTGTCCGTTAAATGCTTCAATTATAAAGTGCAAATAAACATCAATATTTTAGACATCTAGGGTATTACCCAGGCGTATCTGTCAATCATGAACAATTCACCCTTTGCGACTTCAAATCTCATACATGGATGGTGTGTGTGAAGACCAGTTTGACCTGTGAAGACTTCACAGTCGACCTCTGACCCGTCTCAGGTCAAAGTCAAATTGGAGACGAGACGACATTCTTGCAGCAATCTGATCAAATAACTCTGTGAGGACAGGAAGCGTTGGAAGGAGTGTACAGGCAGTTCTCTCTCTCATTGTAATGGCATCTGAAGTGTGAATGGAACAAACACAGCGAACCACATAGAGATCACAAGACGCCCGGGAGGATACAGCCTGTACGAGTTTTGTCTTCAGAAAAAAACAGCGGAGCAGTCGGGTCAACATCATGATTGGAGAAGCGTAGCTAGCAAAGGGAGACAGCTGAGTTATGGGTCATCCGATCAAAACTGGTCATGAAAAATGGAGATCAAAGTTTCAATCAGGTGATGAAGGGGACAAATTAAGCTGTTTAACAATCTGAAGCACTAAAATCAAGTTTCTGAAGCTAAATGTGGAGCTAAAACACATTCCTACAGTCTTGTTAGTAACTTAATGTACACTCAACTTATGTGAAATTCGTACTTAATGAAGCAGTGATGTGTGAATTCAATAAACAAGTAATGTGTCACATGAGATTCCTCCATAAATAAACAACATACTTAGCTGTTTTTCACCCATCTGCACACTGAGGGCCATTATTCAAGCCTGTATGCCGGCCGGGTGCACTGGCACAGCGGACATAACAGCCTGTCATGTTCCGCCACAGTTACGTCGTCTGCTGCTATAAAGGGCCAGGGCGAAGCTGAGTGCTCTTAAACCTGATTATACTGCGTGAACCAGCCAGGAAACAGTAATCTTTACAACAGAGAGGTTTTCTGATCAGTTACAGCTACTGAAACTGAAAAAAATCATAAACATTAACCTGTAAATATTTTATTGAACATGAATTAACGTCATTGTTTTTGTTGGAACTTGTTGTTTTGGAGTTTTTGGGGATCGAAAATAAGATTTTCCTTCGATTGTCTGACTTTGTATCACGTAACTGACCGAAGACAGAGCCGTTCTGTGGTCATAAACAGTGATATAGCAATTAACTGATGTCACTATTAACCACTAAACCACACATCAACAATTTAAAATGTCACCGTTTTGTAACTGTGGCTGCTCACCTGAAAAAAGGGGGACTTTTCTCTATGAATAATGTGAGTAAAGTGAGGTAAAGCAGCATTGAAACGTTCGTAAATTAAGACTCCTTCAGGGTCTTAACACCTGCATGAGAGATGTTTTAAATTCAAAAGCAACTGACAGACATTAACAGCTCACAAAAAATGTTATAGGGACTAAATACAATAAAACCTCAATCTAAAATACGAAAAGGATTTCATACAGCCGTAGAGTTGTAAAATAAACTGATGCATAACCTTTCAAAACCATGAAAGCATGAAACTGCAACTATAATTTTACCATCAAAACACATTGTGCTGAAAAGAACATGTATCAGTTCTTGTGATCTCAGCATGAAGCATAAAATGTTCTTATACTCCAACATCGTCTCACTGAACTCAAATCTCATCTCCATCATTGACGTCATCAGATGCAAACTCCCGATCTGATAACAGCAATATCCCAACCATTAATCATTTTAAAATGTTTACGAATCATCTAGGTTACAGAACAACAGGACTCAACAAGTTCATGACAATAAATATCTGACAAGTTTTAAAAGGTATGTCCCTCCTGGGCGGATTCGTCAGATCTTCGGCGCCAAGAAAGACCTGGGCGGAGGAGTAATTGCACACACTTGTTTTTATGGTTTGTTCTTGGGCGTTACACAGGTGGGTTTTGCCAAACAGAAGTCGAAGAATAAAAGCACAAGAATGTCTAAGTTGATGGTTCCCAATGTTTTGTTCAAGTTCAACAGTTTTCTAAAAGGCCTGAAGAAGTATAACTGTCCATTATCCAGTGGATGAAACATTGTTATGAGTTTGAAAAGGGTTTTTACGTGTGACTAATGGCTTTATTGTGTGTTAATGAAGAGTTACTAATGATCTATTGATCAATCATTGATGCAAGCAAAATCTAGTTTGTCTTTTTATCATAATAATATTTGAAATAGACATTTGCAAATAGCACATTGTTTATTTTGATTTCCTAAGTTGATAATTATCTCGCAGCCTCCTAATAATCTAGTGTACCGTCACCTCAGGTCGGGAGTCGCTGTTCAAGACAAGCATGTTTTTCTACGGCTGACAATAAAGCTGTCACTGTTTGAACTGTCCTTATGCAGTGAGATCCACACATCTGGTTCTCTGAGCCGGCAAACACCCTGAGCTTAGTTGGGAACTCGCATTTGACTGAGATCTGACCAGCAGAGCATCAGAGCAAAGCCTTTTGAAGTTGTTTTCCATCCCGGGCTCAGTAAAGGCCAGCAAGCAGAGAAAGGTGTTCTCACCTCAGGGCTGTATTGTTTTTTTATGAAGCTTTTTATAAAGCCAATAAAAAATCCTTGAATATCAGTTGAACTTCAACATTTCTGGAAAGAATTGTAACATTCTTTTATTCAATTCATGACCGAAAAAAGGCTTGTTTTGTACAGATGTTGTCGGGAAACGCTGAGAATGAAATATCTATCTATAACAGAAATGGATCATGTGCTCCTCGTCTAATGTGGATGTTTGGTGAGTAGTTTATTTGTGCTCCACTTCAGCTCTGGCTGCAGGAGGGGTGCAGCCGCATAGTGTTACACCGACAAACAAGAATGTGCTATCAGGTGCCTCTGGCAACCAGGACCGGATATAGTTTACAAAGTGATGGCATGCATGTGGTGCCCTTCACACAGGAAGGCAACAACCTGAAAGATTTATGAACTGTCACCTGGTTGCTCAAGTCCATCCAGAAAGAAAATGACAAAAATTTTAGGTGCATGAATGTGAGCTCTTACTTTAGGAGGACAAATGTGAACTAAGATATGACGGGTCAAATCTGAGAGCAACACTGTTGACTGAGAAAACACATTGCAGTGTTTGTTGATGTGTATTGTGAGGTGCCGGACCCCAAACGGGTAAACCCGTTACTGTAAATCAATGGCCGATTCATTCCAGGGCTCACATGGCAACTTAGAGCACATTAACACTCCTGACACCTCCATCCTGCACGCTCCGACACACATGGTCAGTTCAGAAATGACCAGAGGTTACCTCGTGGAGCACTCTTTTCCTTTACCAACTAAGGCCTCAGAGCTCCAACAGCTATTAAAACTTGAGGCCTTGGGTTTGTTTAGGAAGCAGGACTCTCCAGGGCACAAACTGCGGGGCGACCACGTGTTTTACTCCTCAAGGAACACGCTGTCAAAACTGTAAACACAACGGAGAGAGGTGAACAACTTGTCTTCTTGTTAAGGCTCTGTATGATATTGGACTGTCATGAGAGAAATGTGGTGAAATCTAAATGTTAGTTAATATATCATATAGTGCAGAACACAGACTAAACGTTCCTGTAGCTACTGCTGCTCTATCTGACACAGATAATTTTGCGACCAAGCTTTTTTTAGTCTCATCTCACCCAGTGTGTCATGCAATTAACCCGCAAGATGGCTGTTATTGCACTGAGGCCTTTACTATGTTAGGAAAGAGCAGTTTTCGATAAGCTTTCAAAAAAAGATATGATAGAGAGCTGATGTAAAACGATTCTTCTGCTGAAATTGATACTGATGTTATTCTAAAAAAGCTCCAAAGCTTTCCACTGATCTCCACCTGACAAACACGAGGCAGAGTTAATGATTGTGTAAAATGTGGGCCACCAGAATAATATTACTGCAAGCTGGAAAACTTGGAAAAAAACAGAGACCTGGATCGCTCCCTGAAATCTCCCCGATCTACAGCAGGATCCCAGTAAAAGTGATGACTCAACTGGGACGGAGCTTCTGCCAGCAGCACACTTGTGCACGTAAAAAGACAATTGCTCACTCATTACATCTGGCAGATCAAACCACTCTCTAATGTCTTTTTTCCATTTTCTGTTCCCAGTCTTTGGCTGGCACAGTCACATTTAACTCCAGTTGTGAAGCTCTGTACTGCTGACAGGCCAAAGTAATCAGATTTATCGTTTGAAATATAGGCAATATGTTTGTGTAAATGTCTCGATACCTCCTCTTCCACGAATTCAGAGAATTGTTCTGCGAGTTTGTTGAGGAAAAACAAACTCTGAGATTATTGTGTTTGCATGCCTGGCAGTCAGAGTAATACCAGCTTATCTAAGATATCATGTTGAGCTTCCTATTAACATAGAGTCAAGGAAGCTTACTCGAGCTATTCTGAGCCCAACTATACCCTGTATAGTTTATGGTTTCAGTGCACTGGTGTCACAACTGTCAGATTGATAGATAAATGCGAGATATCAGCATCAACTGTGGGTCAGGCTCCACCACCACATCCACCCTTTCAAAAGGTCAGTGAACAGAGCTGCAGCCTCCCCCAGCCTGAATGAGCTGAGAGTCAGGGAACAGACACCAGTCTACCGAAGGAAAAGGACACAAAAAACATTTTCACTCTCATTTTCACACCTACGAGCAATTCAGTTTCCAATAGAGACAAACAAACACACCAAACAGCCCCAGGCAGAGCACAGAGCCACCGTGCTGCACCCAGCTCGTACGTACAGTATCCACCCTAAATAAGACACTAACATATTATCACCAGCAGCCAATGAGACACGGTTATCTAGTTTCGGTGCAAACTGTGTGATACAGACAGGCTGTATCTTGCAGGGCAATCACCAAACGGGTGCACATTCAGTACAGCATGTAAGTTTTATAGGTGACACAGAACGGCCTTCCTCTCAGGACTGCGCAGAGCCAACACAAACAAACAAACAGGCCTCACGTCAAAGTGACGCGCTGCCATGTGGAAATGTAGGCTATCATTGTGGGCCTCCTTCATTTTCTCCTCAAAGAACATTGGCAGGGCCTGATAAGCTGGATCTCGCTGCACCGAGGGCCCTGCGAGGAAAGACAGTGTTGATGTTGGCTACAGTGGAGCTGATAGGAGCCTACAGCTTGTGTTATGTCACTGAACACAAGCCACATTCAGATAAAGGTTACACAGCCGGGCTTGTGCCGCATGAGGCCCAGGCAGGCGGTGGAGAAGGGCAACAGAAAGGCAGGTTAGGTGCCAAAGAAGGTTGATGCTTTGTTCAACCTCATAAGTCAGAAGGCAAACTGTGCAGACCCAGAGTAGCGAGGCGTTAATAAGGGTTTACAGCTTTAAATTAATCTGCTGCTATTATATGAGCTATAAAGCGCTTAGCTGAAACGTAAACACTACGGCTTCCTGCTCTTTCTGTCCACTGAGCCCACTTTCAAGACAGTAATGGTTCCAACTCTTACTACAGCAGGCGTGACGTCAATCTTCCACCAACACACACACACCTCCTCCTCCTCCTCCTCCTCCTTCCTTTTGTCCTCAGGTAACTTTTCTTAACACTGATGACTTTAAACATACAGAGTCGACCTGAAACTGTTCTTGTTATTGTAAAGTAGATTAACCTGTTAGTTGAGACTTTGATTGATTGACTGTTTATTGTTTGACTGATTCACAGTTTGAATGAAGATGAACATTATAACTGGATTTATGCTCGAGTTGATTTTTCAGTCTCATTTGCACCAAAACTATCGATTTATACCGAGCAGCACCGATGAACATCTCATAAACAAAACCCTGCACTTGGCAGAGAAGAAGACGTCGTTAGTAGAGAGTCACCACAAAAATGTTTTTATCATCTACATCGACCACACAAGCTCACTAACTTCACAACCTGGTATGTCATCATCAGCAGATATCTGTCTCTACATCTGTATTTAAGCATCCGAGGAATTGGCTAATTGGTTGTGGGTGCTGCTGCAGTATTTTGAAAAACTGAACCATGAGAGTGTAAAAGTGCTGCAGGCTGGAGGAGCTGCCCTTATTGTGCAACCAATTCCCATTTAAAAGTGGCTCACCAGAGAGGATATGTGCCTCGGTGCGCTCATCCCTATCAGTTATTTGGTGCCTCACTGTGCTGTTGCATGAATCAACACAACAGCGGATGATCAACAGTCACATCTGATGCAGTTTTGTGCGAGCAGCTGTAATGGTAACAAACGCAGGAGGCTGTGAGCTGTGGATGAATGGAAGTGGGAGGGGACGATGCAGTGGCTCATCCATTTTTTATCACCTCCACATTTCCTTCAAAGCCCAGTTTATGTTGCCTATATGGCACCTGAGTCACCTGTGAGCCTGTGGGGGTGAAGGGTTGCTATGTAACTGCCACCTGGGACGTTTTTTTTGTCCTCCTTCTACTTGAAACCGCTCTAAACTTGCAGCCACATGTCTTTATCACCCACTGCACACTAATATCCTAAGTACCGTTGAATGTATGATTAAATTAGACAGCTAATCAGACTGAATTGCCATTTTATTTCACTTTTATATTACACTTATTCAATTATCCATCTCTGCTATTTGAACAGTGTATTCTGTGTCCATTCTCTTTAATTTTATTTTTGCTTAAATCTAGTTTCACACTTATCTATCACTCAGACCTCTTTTTCCCTCTGCACTGCTTTACTGTTGTAGCAAAGGGAGTGTCCCTGGCGTGGGATCAATCTTATCCAATTTACAGACGTTGGTACAGACATAAAGGTCTGGAGTGTTTTAACTATTTGATCACCAGAGTCTGTCTTTACACAACCAAAGGAAAAACAGAAACAGAAACAATAACGATGGAAAGTGAATAAATCAATATTACAAATACATGTTATACAAGTGATAAAAGTGTTGCGGCGCATAACACTGTGTTACAGTGCATGTCCACTAACACAGTTTTCTTTAAATTTGTTAGAGCTACAATTAAAGAAGTGTTTGTATTTATGTGTAGATCAGACACAAAGGGACACAGAGGCCTTCAATGGTTGAGATTATCCGATATTTGGCTTGTTACCATTGATTGAAATGTCTAGATTAATCTATTGCAACCTACCAATGCTGGATTTGAGGCAGATACCAATTTTGAGGTTTTAAAGTTGAAAAACTGACCTAGATGTTGTTGTTTTAATTGGAAAACTGTTTCAAAACGAGGATGAAAATAATAAGATGGTTGTAAGCAGTGTTGCACAGAAAATCATGATTATTAATGACTATCTCATCATGATCCATTCGTTATTCCATGTGAAACCACGATGTGGAGAACAATTACATCCTGTCTCACAATGGTTAAGAAAGGTGAGAAAATATTCCTGGTTCCGCAACAAAATCTAGTGGGGTTTATCCTCCATCCAAGTTTTGTGGAAATACATTTGGCAGTTTTTTTGTGTAAACATGCTGACAAACCAACCAAACAAACATCCGACAAATGGACACAGTGGAGGTGTGAAAATATGTAAATATCACTGTGGAGACTATAAAAACGTAGTAAATGGCAGATCTAATGGTTCTAGTTAGTCCCTGTGTAAATGTTTGCCCTCCATAAAACCTGGGAAAATCAGCCGTTATATAAATATCTCTCATTCCTTCCAACATAACGAATACAAACTCTACCTCTCTACTGTGTTACGGTCTTAAAATAAGTGTAGGCAGAGTTTGAGCAGCGACGTCAGCCCTGTCGTACTATTTTAAACTGTCCCGGGAGAGCGTCGGTGTTGCGTGTCATGGAAGAATCTAAATGGATTGTTTACTTTTTCGTGTGCTCGCTCAAAAAGTTCCCGTGGACACCGACCAGACAGTGACACTGACAGTGAAGCGCACACAGGACAGGAGAGCGTCACCGTAAAAAATCATGACGAAATCAAACGATGATCTGATTAAATGGGAATCAAAGTAAAGAAGATGTTCTCCAACACCTCCTTCACAGACTGAACTGTGTGCAGACGGCAGCTCAGGCTCTGTGCGACATAGTTAAAAGAGCTTATGGCATTTCTACCCAACTTGTAATGACGCACCTTCGGCTGCTGCTCTGTCAACATTACAGGGGTGATTGTGTTTAGCCACCAACAGCCAGCTTTTGTGTTCATTTAAGCCATCAAGGACACATGGACGGGGTTGGTGGTTCAAGTTAAGAAATAGGGTGACTGCGGCTGACTCTGTGTCTTTGAGGTTAACATATCACAACAGTAACCATATCAACAATGGCCACCTTTAAGCTTATTAGGAGCGATTAAGGAGCTTAACCAGGCTCATTACTCAAGTAAAGAGATGGAATGGCATGCGTGTTTCTGAGAGAGACACAACACATTTCCACTGAAGTTAAAAATCGGCAGTATGCTTTGAAAGTCAACGATGGACCCCCTGGTTGTTTTTGACCCGAGGCTATGAAACATCCAAATCAGTGCAGGTATGGAGGACATCTGTGCCTCTCAGAGCCTGGGAGTGTCTCTCACTTCCTGCCTCCCCCAAACAGACACCTGTTGTGTAAGCTGACAGGTGGGCTCTTGAGGCTCTTGAAGTCCCGACCTGCTGCTGCTGCTGCTGCTGCTGGAGCTTGAGCCTCGAGGGCAGATTCACTTCACCCCATATAATCCCTGACTTTGTGCGCCGGTGCCTCCTGGAAGGCTTAAATGCAAGACAAAGCCTACCTCTGTGCATCGTTTAAGTCAGCTTGTGAAGGTGCTTTCATGTGCAGAGATGTCTTAAAACAACTTCCAATATCTTTCAAATAAAACTGATCAAAATAAAAGTGTTTATGTAGTCCAGTGTGAGTTCGATAGCAGCGTATGAGGGCCCAACTTCACACCTGAGAAGGCTTATATGGCTGCCGGACACTGACCTTGATGCACGTCACACATAAGAGCAAATGTTAAGGGAGGACTTACAGCTTAAATCTTTAAATCCTCCACTGTGCTATCAAACCAGGAGATGAGGCAGCTGTTACCCAGGCTGTTTGGTGTCTGCGTGCCAATCGCTGCATCATAAAAAAAAAAAATGACACCTCTGTATGTTTTCATCAGACAGGAGAGACAGAAACTGTTTTTTTCTCTGACATCTACATGCTTCACATGAGCATAAATCCCTGGGAACATTCCCAAAGAACAAGCAGAGCTATTATCACTCTCCCGAATTCCTAACCTAGATCATCAGAGCTGAATATACGATCTCGATCTCGTCTCTTGTTCTCAGTTTGCACGTGAGACGTTCGGAGAGCTCGCCTTGATAATGAAAACAGAGATTAGAGGGGATCATAGCAGGCAGAGTGGTTCAGTTGGAGCTGACTGCTGACAGGATGACCTGGGTTACCATGAGCGGGGGCCTGACACAGCCAGACTCAAGGTCAACGAGGAATAATATTCAGTAGATTAGCTGCTTCGCGTTGACTCTTGTGACCTGAAGAGCGGGGGGATTAGAGCGGAGTAGGGCAGGAGAGCAGGGGAAAGTTTCATCTTATGTACCTGATCTGGGTTTGTTGCTGAACAGAGACAGGTGTTAGAAGGTGTTGTTCATGTTGTAAGTTTAAAGGGTCACTGTGTAGTTTTGGAGAAGAAATTCAAACTCAGAATTTTAATATCTAAATTATCACTGAGGTCATAATACAAACTGAATAAACAAGCTGCTTGCAGAGGAAAATCAGGTTGCCAGAACAGGGTTTGAAGGTGGCAGGGTCCGCCACACACAAACAAAGTAAAACAAATACGGGCCAGCGTTTCACTGGAAGAGCTGTTAACTGCTGCTAACTGTAGCTACTGATAGCTAGTTAGGTCGGAAGTTGTGCAGTAACAATACACAATATGTAGATCACACTGCCAAAAGATTCTGATGATAATTTCAGTACTTTTTTTAGCCAGAATTTGTACATGTTGCCTCTTTTTTGTGCAGTTAGTAAGACGTTTAAATGAAAACAATGAAAAATATATCGACTAGAGTTATTAAAAAAACATGTAGAAAGATGGTTTTGATGCTACGAGGTCTTTTAAAGTTAGCATGTTGACCTGCTAGCACCGTTTGCTAGCTAGCTCAGCTAGTCACGCAGTTAGCTGTTTGGTGCGCGGGTTTAGGTCTTTAACGAAAACTTTTACAGGTTGCGTCTTTAAAGGTGCAATATACAACTTAACTAAACTATATGAAGTAAAAGTGTCAACAGAACATTAAGAAACGTCAGTTCTGACATCATGACGTCTTTTTATTGTTATGCTGAGATTATCAACTGACGTTAGCATGCTAACTATCTAGCAACGGCCATTCTAGAACTGAAGCGCTCCTAACTCCCTGTCTGTACTGCTAGCCGCATAGCTAACTAAGCTAGCAAGCTAAAGGCACCGTTAGCAGTTGCTATGGTGATATGCTGCCCCACATTTGTTTTGATTATTAGTTATTTCTCACATATTGCACCTTTAAAGCGACACTTCCAGCTCAGGTCAGACACCAAACAGGAAGGTAAATATTTGAGGAACTTGGGATGAGATTCAACAATCAACTATCTTTCTACCAGAAGTTACATTTCTTGGTTTTAACGGAAGAAGACATCTTACCTGCAGCTCACACCACGCCACCTCCACTGTCGTCTCCGTGTCCAGGCCTTTATAGACCGTCTTGAAAGATCCCCTCCCGATCTCTATGTTGAATTTCAGGTATCTTCCATCGGGTGAGGTCGCCACCGCCTTGGTCTCCACGTCCTCTTTCTCCTCCTGCTCCCACTGAGTATCAAACGTGATGCGGGACAAGACCTTGTGCTGTTTGTGCTGGAGTTCATTGTCAGACTCGGAGCTGGCGTCCTGGGGGCTTGATCTCTGGACGGGCTCCCAGGTCCCGCTGTGGGAGCCGGAGCCGGCGCCGGGCTCCCGGCTGCTCGGGGGCGTGTTGGAGCTGGTGCCCGGGCTGGAAACTGGAGACGGGGACGGCGGAGAGTCGTCGGTTTTCTCATCCTCTGCTCTGGATTCGGGCAGGGTGAGGATATTCTCAGCCGACCAGGACAAGGCTTTGGAGAGGGCGCCGCTGTACAGAGGCGAGTCGATGTCCATGCTTATTTTCTGCAGCCCGTAAGAGTTCCTCCGTGCGCCCAACCCATGCGCCCTCAGCACGGACGGGACCCGGGACAAGCAGTCGTCGTTCATATCCAAAGAGAGGCCAGGGAAACCGCGTCCTGGTATCTCAACCTGTGCGTGTGACATGGTAGCAGGTTCAGCACCTTCCTGATTTAGAGCCTAAATGAGAAATGGCACCAGGACAAAGAGTTACCGTTACTTCCAGTCCAGAGTTACTTTTCCATGATGTCAGTGGCTTTAAACAAAAGACTGACAAACCAAACAACAGACCTGTTACACGACTAACAAGACGAGATCAAACATGCCTGTCTTTAAAAGTCTAACCTGCAGCTACAGCCACGCGTAATAATATATTTAAAGTATGTAAAAAGAGACAGGAAAGTGAGGATGAGTTTACTTACTCGTGCGTAAAAACGATTCAGAAAAGCATCGCGCACACGAGCGCAAACTGACGCATGGTTCCCATGAAATAACGAGCGCTGTCCGCTTCTCTTCTCTTTACAAAGTCCTCTGCCATAACCTCCGCTGAAAGGATATATCAACACGGCTCCGGAGGGCTGTGCGTCCCGTGCGCTCCCGAGTGCGCGCCGCCAACTCCTCCCCTCGCCGCACTGTGACGCGCTAATAGGGCTCCTCTCCAGAGGGGGAGTAATTACAGTGTTACAGGAGGGGTGTTTGCAAACGAATACTCTGAAAAACCTCAACACTTCATTAGAATGTTCTTGCATTCATTACGTAGATTATGTAGATTGTTCCATGTGTAACCGGTGCCCAGAAAGAGTTTGTGGTGTATCTGTAAGATGCAGTTGTTAGTTTGCAAAAATATGCTTTCAGATTAGATCTATAAATTTAATTTGTTTGGTTGTGTTGATTAGATGGACAGGAGCCAGATGTAGGCCATCTGGTGAGCTCATGGACTGTGCGTAAAAGAAGAGCAGCAGCGGAACAAGATGTCTCGTATTCTACAAAATCTCCAGTTTCACTGAATTTCACTACAGCTCTCTCGTTCAAGTCTGTCGTCATCTGATCGACCTGAATGAAAGAGATAAGCGGCCCACGGGGGGTTAATGTCGTGGGTCTGACCTCAAGAGGGAGCCAAACCGCAGAGGCTTCAAGAAACAGCACACCTTTATCAGCCAAGGCCACACTGGGCCCCACCTGTCCCACATGTGCACACTCTGGGTGTTATCACAACACAACACACTGGATTCCCTGGAGTTGTAGCACATGATGCGAGCGGCGCATCCAGTACAGCTGCAGGCAGAAAGTGGAGCACAACATCTCCATCACCATCGTGCCACTCTGCACGTCTGCACACTGCAGGGGCGCTGATAATGGTATCATACAGACAATTCAAGGGTGTGAAAGAAACAAAAACAAAACAGTTTAGCAAATTTCTCTTTATTTTTTTCTACAGGATATGAAAAAAAGAGGTTGGATATACACAGAAAGAGAGAGGATAACAGGAGTGTCACAGTAGCTACTGCACAATAAGAGGATGACAGCGATCTGTACATGAAGTCCACTATTTTTATTACGCTCAGCCGAGTCGAGCCAGGATTGGCGGTCCGAGTCCTCTGTGGTGATCCTCTTCTGGAAGCATTTGTTCTCAAAGTAAAAATAAAAGTCCCCCTGGTGTTGTGTTCTGGGATTTCTTTGGGACGCCTGGTTGAAAGGGAGGAACAACAGCCGGGCACGATGGTCCGGAGCTAATTATACCCCATGAAATTTATCAAGAGGGGAAATCTGGATAAACCTATTTACAGTAAAGACAGAGTACAGTTACAGCTGGTGGGGAGAGACTTTCCCCAAGAATATTCAGACACGATAACCCTGATAAGACTCATTGCATGTTTAAATTGGCAACAGATGTTACCCCCCAAAGAGAGTGACAGCTTTAAACAAAGCGTCACCTAAAATACTTCCCCCCCTGAAAACACTTAGACATAGTATTCCTCCAATAACAAAAGGCAACAACAACCGCAGGACCATCATCCTCTGGGCTGAGCATTGAGGTGCACCGTGTGTAGCCTCAAAGGGCTAATTATTAAAATTTGTCGTTAAGGTACAGTATGACGGCTCCCAGACAGAGTGTGTGTGATTCCAGCACCGCTTCAGAAGAATTTGACCCCCTTTCCGTCCTCCATGGTGATGATCTCGGCTTTACCGTCTGTCTGTAACGTCTGCAACGAGCGCAGCAGCATCCACTCTTCTAAACCGTGGAACTCTGCAGAGAAAGATGTTTCTCACGTCAGAAGGTACAAAATTAAACATTTGCTACTCATACAGCATCTTTCAAAACAAAGTTACACGGTGCTTCACATGAGAAGCTCAAGACTGAAAAAATTTCAGAGCTACAACTGAAAAATGAGGCGACTAAAAGATATAACATTAATATTTTTATTTTATCTGTCTAGAAGTGACTTAAAACGTTGGCTCTCAACCTCGAGGTCATGAGTTAATTTCTCACCAGGTGGCTGTAGAAAAAAAACATCACTCAATTTCTCAGCACCTTTCAAACAAATCAAACTGCGATTTAAAAAAGTCCTCTACAAGTGAAAAAACGTGAAAACAAAAATGTATTTAGAGACTAATGAAAACCACATGCAATAAAATGAATAGTTAAAATGATAAAATATAAATACATGCAATAAAAATGACTAACTATGAAATAAATGTCAGTAAAGTAAAAGAGAATATGATAATAATAATAATAATGCTAAATTGTGATATAAATGAACAAAATGAGGGTTATTGTAAAAGCAAGGAAGTATAGGTATAAACATTATAAAAAGTTAGTTAGTCAGTTTATTAACTTTAGATGGAAAGAGGAAGAAATAATAGCCAATAACCACAGATTTATATTTTGCACAAGCTAAGTTTAAGTGTTAATCCATCAGCCTGAAAACTGTCGCTGCTCATCAATCTTAAGACATTTTTAAAAAAGGTACCGTACCTTCACCTTCCGTATCATCACTGTTGGACAGCTCGTAAAGTGTAAACACAGAGTTGACCATCCCGTTTTTGGAAACCTAAAATGTTAAGAGACACAGCTTTTGTTCTCCTTTATTAAGTTTAGATGTATAGTGTTAAAAAAAGTTGTTTGAGAGCACAGAACTGGTGATACATATCAAACATCAACACTTCTCCAATAACATTCACTCCTCTGAA
Organism: Acanthopagrus latus; assembly: GCF_904848185.1. Classification (NCBI taxonomy): domain Eukaryota; kingdom Metazoa; phylum Chordata; class Actinopteri; order Spariformes; family Sparidae; genus Acanthopagrus; species Acanthopagrus latus. The sequence goes on along the minus strand of NC_051058.1, from coordinate 20,974,299 downwards.
AGTGTAAATCTCTTAAAATGTCTCGTTCAATCTGGTGCACTAGTACATGTAAAGTCAGTGACTATACACAGCAGGTCAGTAGTCAGAGTTCTCCAGCAGCTTATTTTAGATGCATTACTCACATATTTTGACTATAGCAGTTATACAATACGCTGCTTCCTGATGTTTTGTGTGTGTCTCAGAGTGCTGGTGGGAGGAAAAAGGCTCTACAGTCAAACAACACAGCTTTTCCTGACAAACAGTCAAATGTCCTGGAGTGGAAACAAGATTTATGTCGACACAAGGAGACGACTTTGTGTTTGTTTCTGTTTTAATTTAACTTTGACGGGAATCATTTTGTCTAAGCGATACTTTCCCTCGGTTAAGTCTTTGTGGGTTAGAGGTTACTATATATTGGCAAGAATCTGGTGTTCTCCAGGAGAAATCTAGCTGTGGAAAATGTATAAAATTCCATAATGCTGAACCGCATGCTCCGACAGCAGCAAATTACACTGCTTTCACCCCTTATTTATTGCTTTAGAGAACATTTTCCTTCCATTTATACTTCCTCGGCCCCACATGTGTTCAAACATTTCACAGACAGTACAGGACGTGTCTTCGGTTTGATGACTCACCCACTGGTATATTAACTTGCCCCACTCCTCCGGTCGTCTCCACATGACTAAACACCGAGACTTGTTTTTGTCCAACCACTCCAGGTTCCCTGAAGTCAGACAACGCACAAATGATTAAATATTTATCACTGTGGAAATAAATTCACGGTGAGACAATAGAACAACATTTACCTTTTTTCCTCAGTTCCTCAAAAACAACTTGAATCGCTTCCATTGACAGTTTTCCTGAATTTAGTTAAGGACCACAGAAAAATAAAACAGGGCAAATATAGAGGAGTGCAATCAACGTCTCATGCTAGTTGAAAATATATATCGATATTTAAATTAAGCTTTAATTGCAGCCTATTCAGCACTGGAGCTCCATAGAGGTCAACATTAATGTCATGTGTCTACAGTGTAATTTTAAGTCCTCATGAAGAAGGCAGCTTTGAACCCTTGACTAGTGATCCAAATCAAACAATCTACGCAAACACGAGAGTCAATATGAATCTGAAACTCTGGTTTTAGAGTAAACCATTCATGTGAGCATCTGGGGTCGAGCTGTGTAATATATATATCTGCTGGCCTCAACTGGACCACAGGTGGGCTGTTAGGATACGTTCTATCTTCTTGTTGTTGAACACGGGGCTTTCCTGGGCCTCCATGACGTCCAGGGTGTAGAGCTTGTGATGTCGGCAGTAAGACAGAGCCAGCGAACACCACGCCGCCAGCTGTTTCTGTCTCGTATCAACATTGGGCTGTAGCCTGTCCACAGAGAGACGAGCCAGAGGTGTGAAAGCACGCTCAGCACAAGACAAACAGCGAACCTACAGCACTGCAAACACCAGACAAGATTAAATCCATTTAGTCATTTAGTGCGCGTAAAATGACATTTATTCAGGCATTCTGGTGTCTTGTGCTGGTGTTGTTTGCTTCTGGTTTCCTTCGTGTGTCTACATGTGTTTGCGATTGGTGAATATGTTTGTACAAGTGTTTTCCCTGTGCATTCTTTTTTATGGCAGAATAAAACCAGGCCAAACCAAGCAGCTACAATTACTGGGATAACTGGCTCAGCTGATATGATGTTATACAAAGACAAATTAATTCTATAATATGCTGCTATTCTTGTAGTACATTAATTTGTAATAGACATATTGTGGGCACATCTATCAGTATTTCTTTTCTAGGGAACTGTTAACTGTACAGCACACAGCGATACTTCTGACAATAGTGTGCTTCCAGTTTTGTGTCAACAGTTTCAACATGACAAAGTCCCCCGTGCACAGAGCAACGTCCCAGTATTGTGTAGAAGACTTTGACCTTAATCCCATCCAGCACCTTTGGGGATGAGCTGGAATGATAACCGTGAGACCTCTTAACTCAACAACAGTGGTGGACCTCGTTAATGCTGCTGTAGCTGAATGGGAACAAATCCCTGCAGCCAGGTTATATATTTTTAAAAAATTTATTTTTGTGATTGTTAAAGCAGAAGATTAATATCCTTTGTTTCAGAATGAGATGTTCAATAATCACATACATAAGTTTTAATTTCTAAGTTTACTAAGAGGACCATGAAAAACATCGCAGCATCAGATGTACAGACAGTACAGAGCATGTTTCTTAAAGTCAGGAAGCATTCAGGCAACTCAAGTATGATCTGTTAGAGTTCTGTTAATTTATCTTGTGATAATTACACAGAATGAATCAACATTTCTGAAGAAAAGGGGCCACAGCTGATTAAAGTCATACATAAGCAGAGATTTGTAACACTAGCCAGCAGCTTATTCACTGCAACGTCTGGGAAATTAATCATTATCAACTGTCTCTGTGTTGCACACTAACTGTATCTGTGAACATGCATTTACAACACAAAACAGTTCAGACTTTGTGTGCATACACAGTAAAACAATTACGTTCCGCTTGGTAGATATGTTCTTTTATTACAGGACTTTCAGCACCGAGGTCACAATAAATCTGTGTTCCAAACATATGAAGACTGATATACTGGACACATGCTGACAGGTGAGATGTGAGCCCTTTACAGACCTCTTATGAACTGTTATAACCAGGATAACCAGGATATTAAATATAATAATATTAAAAACTGTGGTCCAGATACTCAGGAGTCACAATTCTGTAATTTTCTGATCAAATCTGACTGTGGCGGGTTACAAAACAACTATTAAAATATAACTTGTGACCGTGATAAAAGATATAGCTGCAACTCCAACATTGTTCGGTCAAATAAGCTGCTGTAACAAAAGTTTTATTTCAGTGTTTTCGGTCGCTCACAGCTTAAGTTGCTGGCTATCAAAACAGCTAGCTAGAGCTAACAGCTAAACCCGTAAAAACTCACACACAACAATAACAAAGTAACCTCATGTTGATGTTTAAGAACATTAGAATGTAGTCGAGTCTTTATGAGTCGCTGAATAAAAACAGCTGGAGCTGTTATATGAACTTTCGCCAGCCTGTAGGTGTGTAAATCCACTTCCTTAGCAATCCGTTTTCTTTAGCCAGTTAGCCGCCTAACGTGAAGGTAACTCGTTAATCAACGCGTCCGACTCACTAAGACATAAATAACAAAAGGTAATAAACAGCGTTAATGAAGGGTTTAAAACTGTCCTTTCCATACGGCTGAAAAAGAGTTGACTCACGTAAAAAACGGTGGGAAGTTATATTGCCAGGGCCACTCAAAACTCATTGCAGTGGATGCGGTATTCACAGCTGACAGCTTCCGGAAGCGCGTCCAGCCTCTCAAATAGTTCCGACGAGCAACTCAAATTTATCCTTACAAAACACACCTTACAAGACAAAAACACTTATTACAGAACAAATATATATATAAAAACATGATGTTGATAATAATAATAATTAGAAGGAAATTAATTGTAAGAATATATATATATTGGTAAATTAAGTTAAATGTATAAATTATGAAACGTATCATTATCATCATCAACCATCATGTATCATTGTTTTTTGCACCTTATGTGAGCTGTGATGTCTTATATGTTTTTTTTTTTTTGTTGCTGTTTTTTTTTCTAATTTGTGATGTCTTTATTCTCCTGTACAGCACTTTGGTAAATTCTGGTTGTTTTAAAGTGCTTAACAAATAAAGTTGGATTGGATTGAAGAATGTGATACATTTCTTTAAATTATTTTGAGTACCAACGGAGGAAGTTTTATTGTTTCATTGTACATTACTATTATAATTTTTTTCTATTCTATTCTAACCAACTATTTTTTCTTTACTAAGTACTGTTCTCTTCGCGGTACTTATATTCAACTTGAGTAGATTTAAAAATATTTATGTAGTCAATAAATAGATAAAATTCAAAGTCAAATGTATAAATTATACAACTTGGATGAATCATAAAACTTTACACTGAAAACATTGAGGTATTTCTATAAATTATTTATATTACCAACAGTGGAAGTTAACTATGTTTACTCAAGTAAGCACTATGCTTTTCGAGGTACTTATACTTGTCGTGAGTACTAAGCGTAAAGTCTTAGTTTGTCACTGAGTACCAGGGTTTAAAAATGGACAAAAAAATCAGACAAAGCTTTAAAAAAATTTTTAAGGAAGTACAAAGTAGCAATAAAACTCAATAATACTGTCAAACTGTCTATACTAGGTTAAAGTATCTCTTTAAAGGCACCAAACAAGTGGTGAATCTGCATAATGAGGAAACTTTACTACGTCTTTAAATACATTTAATCAGATGTTGACATGAGAGCAAATAGTGATGATCTTTTCTCATGTTGATGTTGTTGGTTTATAGACACATTTTCATGAGAGCTTTTGGCAGGAATAATAAACAGTCCTTGTTTTTTTACAAAGTTACTTTTATTATGGAAGAACTTGTGCATTTTCAACAACTTTCAGCATAAATATGCCATCTATTTCTATTTACAGGTCAGAAATCCTTCTAAAGTTCACTTTTAAAAGTTCATGTTCGGACCGATTTTGTTGCCAAACATCCAAAAAACGTATCACTAGTTTATATTTCTATGTTATCGATAGACAGTTTTCTTCAAATACAGCATGGTTGAAAAAATGGCATTTTACAATTCTGTGGAAAATAATCTACAGACTGCACAAGTATTCTATGTCCCCGTCTACTTCACAGCAAGACGTTGGTATTAATATTTCTTTTTATACATTTCTATATTACAATAAAAGTCACAGGTAAAAATGAGACTGAAAGACAAAAATAAACACGATATTAGAATACGATCTCAGTTATTGCCATATGAGATAAACCGCATTTTCAAATTTAAAACAATATTTAAACATAATTAAACTTTCTAAAATAAAGATGGAAGCAATCACTGATCCTTTTTTTTTTTTTTTTTTTTTTACAGAGAGCGTTAATGCGTCCGTCCAGTCTGAATTGACCAAAACAAACAAACAAACAAAATTAAAAAGTCCAGAAAGTGACTCGTGAGATTAAGACAGCTAGAGCAGTCTGATACCGCCTTATTCCACCCAAGCAACAAGCTCAATAGCTCTGACACGGGAAACCAAACCACACCTGTTCACGCCTGCGTGGCTCGATTTCTAATCCAACAATACTGCCAAAGATACTTCTAACAGTGTCAGCCTCCTATGGAGTAAAACTGGACAAAACTGTGGTTAAACATGCTTCAAATATTCTCAGCAAAGACAATTTGAACATCCCTTTATCTAATTTTTAACCTCAAATATTCCGAGCAAAGAAAAACTTGAAGAGCCCTTTTTCTTATTTTACAAGTTCCATTTTTTTTAAAAGCTGCACTGAAGCTGTTTACGTGCATGCAGAAGGAAAATCTAGCACTTCGAATAACTTGAGCACATGTAGACGTTCGTCCAGGGCTGCACTGGAGGCTTGTTGCTGTGTTAGTTTGAGTAGAAGAGGCGCTCGCACTCGTTCAGGATGAACTCCACGATCTGGTTCTGAAAGACCATGTGCATGGTGATGTTGGCCGACTCCGTCTCCGGCCGAAGGAGAGTCGGGCCGAATACGATTGCAACATTCTGCACAGTCATGCGATTGTCCTCCCCGTACTGAATCACCCTGTCAGAGGAAAGAATGAGAGGATTATGTGAAGAGTCGTGCTTTTTTGTTCATAAACTGGTCTGAGGTGGCAAAAGTACAGAAGATCTGTACTGATTCAACTTCTTTACTAAAGTAAAAGTGATGCAGTGCTCACGTCATATTAATATAATTCAAAGCATATTAAAGTTTGAATCACTAGGATTTGTGCAAGAAAGACAGTCAGAAAATTGTTGAAACTCATTCTCAGGATGTCAAATAGCCACATTTTGGCTAAACATAATAAAATAACAGAATAAAAAAGAGAGATATTTAATAAAGAAGAACAGACCTGCGTAAATGCCCAAAAAGGAGCTTCATGGTATCGTGGTTTGAAGGAGGAAGTGATTGGACCAGTTCATACATGCAAGACAGTTTTGTGTGGTAGTCAGGAATTCCTGGAATAACAGGACAGAAGTTATCAATCAGTTATAAATAAAACTACTATACATCAATAATGTTCATTTAAATACTTGTGCAGAGATTTGTCCTTAGAAGACGTGATACAGTCTGTTAAAATTTGATGTCTGGATCAAAGATTCTGCTCACTGATGGCTGAGATGAACTTGTTAAAGTGGCTGAAGGGGAAAAGTGGTTCAGGAAGCTCTCGGAAAAACAACTTCAGCGCCCCGGTGATGACGTGAACGTCCTCCCACTGACCGTCCTCCAGGTCCAGCTCCTCTGTGGAGACACATCAGGTGCACAGCTCATTACAACACAGCAGGGGGCGCCGCTGTCTGCAGTGACACACTGCAAAGAAGGAATCCTTCTGCCGTATCTGCAGGCAGAGTCACTGAAGCGTGAGCTGTTATCTTTTACCATGATCTGCCTTGAAGCGTAGTTTCTGAATGACGGCGAGGTTCCCGCTCACTCTGTAGAGTCCATCGATGTCTAAACCTGGAAATCAACACATCAGCACCGGTGAGTCGAGTTCTGCTGCATGTTGCACAGCAGAAATACCTCCCAGTGACCCTGTGAGGCTGTGGGACAGACAGACAGATTACCTCTCTTCTCCACTGCTCTGATACATTTCTCCACAAAACTTGGAACGGTTGAATTCTCTTGTGCACACAGTGTGGCCAGATGGCAACCAAACACATTATCTACAGGGAAGAAGAACAGTAGTGTTAGTGATAGTAACAACTGTAGTAGCAGTATCTTTAATGCTGGAGATATTGGTAATCATGTTAATAATCAATCAAACTACCTCTGATGTATCCTTTCTCCTTGACAGACTGCAGCGTGGGCCGCTTCATCAGGAACTTCATCAGCTTGGTTCGAACCCTCTTCTGGTCGGCGTCTCCAGCGGCGCTCGATGACTGAGAGACACTCGGCCTGGAGGCTGGAAAGAAAAAAAGATGTTTAAAAACGGTTTTTAATCGAGGCTCGATTTATCTAACCAGGTCACAACGATGACATCATCAGCCAAACTCACATCTCCGCTTGTCTGTGAACTTGCCGTCGTCTCTCGCTGGTTCTGTGCCGGCGATCTTCTCGTATAAATCCCCGTCCTCCTCTTCTGAGTGATGGTCCTGGTACTCCTGATGCAGACGGACGCAGAGCGAGTAAAACAAACAGTGTTGCACAACGTTCAAGGGAGTAGTTATGAAAAAAGAAGCGAAAAGTAATTTTTAAAAAAAATGATTTCAGCAACTTAAACAAACACTAAAAAAAAAAATCTCTCTGTCTTCTCATGTTATTTTTGTCTGTAATCAAGTCACTTAAGTGTATTTTCTGAAAATAACATCTGCCAGTTGAGAATATTTCCAGCGCAAATCAACTTATTTAAAAGTATGAATAATAAATACACGTCGCACATGCATGTCAGAGCTTTGTGTAAGCTTTTGGAAATGTTAAATACATGTTTTTGTTTCTAAAACTTTGTTAAGAAAAGTGCCAAATCTAAAAAAGTGTAATATTGTTATTAAATTGTTTCCTTTTCCAGCCTGCCTCCTGGAATAGACGTCAGGACGGCAGTTGAAATAAGAATTTACTGTAATATTCTGATGGATTTTAATTCTGTATTCTAATTTATCTCATAAAATCCAAAGATTACATCTAATAAGCATCTTGATTAAAACACCAATCTGTTCTCTTCAGTCAGGTTTGAAGGATTCTGGACAGTAACAGACATTTCTTGATCAGATGGAGATTTGTTTTTACAGTTTGTGGATAATTTTCCAGATTATAATCTCACCAGTTGCCGTATGGTGTCGGTTAAGACTTTGTGCCAGTCGGTGATGATGCTCTCTGTGTCGTACTGTATCAGAAACTCCACGCCGTTCTTGCTTTTTAACTGGAGGAGACATAACGAGATAGAACTTTAATTGAATCAAAAATCACTTCGAGATCGTTTCCCAGGTGACCTCCGATCACTCATGAACTCATAACATTTATTTCGATATTGGATATAAACACGAGATCATGTTTCAGTTCAGAAGCAGAAATGTGCAGTGTGACTCACACTCTGTTCTGAGATATCAGCTAAAAATATACGTGATATCCACCGAGCGGCACACGAACCTCTAAAACGTTCTTTTTGCTGGATTTGTCCTTCGAGGCCCAGCCAATCGTCGCTCCTCGCAGGTCCACCGTGATCTCCGGAACAATCTGATTGGTCTTGTTCTGCACAAAAAAAACAAAAAAAAAAAAAACAACAATAAAACAGCTGAGTACGAAACTGACGGCGCCGCATTCCAAGAAACGAGCTGCGTTAGACAAAAGCTGCGACTGTCCCTGTCAGCTCGGGACCTGAGGGCTTGTCTGAACTGTCACTCCTCAAAAAGCTGACAGAACAGCCGGTGTAGGTTAATGTTCCATGTCTTTATCAGCTACGACACATGATATATTACATAGAAGACTTTCAGGTAATGTATAGGAACTTCAAGACTAAAAGTTTACTCCTCACCGAGACACAACCCTTTAAGAAATGTACAGAATGTGTCGAAGCGTTCAGGTGTCACAGCAGCTCATTCACGCAGGATGAGCACTTCCTTCTACAAACAGTAGTTGAGGAAGTATTCAGACGGAGATTTAAAAGAAGTTCAAGTCCTAATACCGCTCTGTGAGAAACTATGATTTCCTTCTTATTTAATCACAGCTAAAATGAGGGTTATTCAGGAGGAGACGTGGGAAAATCAGACTAATTTGGAAGACGGTAGAGGAGGTTGAAGCCAGGAAAGCTGCTGCCCACAGAAAAAGCATGAGTCCAAAACTGCTGCCGTTATACGACATGACCAGCAGGAGAATCACTTCAGGTCAAAATCAAGATCTTTCTTATATTTTCATGCCAAAGTAAGGTTTTATAAATGACTACGTGATGATCGAAAGTGATCGTAAGTCTGTTTTATGAATGTGGCCGACTGCATTAACAAGGTTTCTTCTTTCAGACTAGTCGAAGGAAAACTGGCAAATAAATGTAAGTGAGTAAGAAACACTATATTTCAAATGTGGTCGAGTTTCAGTATAAAGTAACATGAAGAGGAAATATTCCAGGACTCAAATATACGTCATGCTCATGTCGTACCGAGGCCCCTGTGGCTGCAGACTTTGGGTCTTTGTGGAACGTCAGCACACCTCCGAGGAGAACCGTCCACGTCTGGCTCCAGTTTTTCCTGAAACAGGAAGGAAAAAAAAAAGCCATCACTGCCACGGAACAAAACAACGAAGAGCTTCAGGTGGGGAAAAGACACACGACCCCAAACCTGAAAAGTCAGATCGTCCTACGTTTCAGCTCACCTCACTTTCTTGCCGTTCTCTGACACTTTAGTTTTGTTAAGAATTCCGGCTTTTTCCAAGTTCTGCACCTGAAAACGTAAAAGATGACGACGTTTTAGACGAGACAGGTAATCAGGTAGTCGGGTTGTGTGATGATATGAGGGACACACACAGTGCTGGTGCCAATGTTGAGCACAAACTTCATCAATAAAAGCCATGCATGTGGATAATGATCAGTATCAAGTCGAGGATTTAATCATCCAGCCGTGCTTAAAGTCGACGGAGAAACTTTCCAAAGAGAGAGGGAAGTTTTATTTTGAGCGATTTGGGACAAAACACGAGATTTGAGCAAAACTTTGACATCGAAACCAACAGAATATTCTGTCTTTTATGTGTGTGATAAAAAGATAATACTGGTGATATTCAAATTCCATGAAAATACAAAAAACCAAAACAATCTGCTCGTCTCTTCCTGTTTCTGACATTCAGCCACAAGCTCGTCTAAATATGGGTCAAGATCACATACCAGTGTTTTTTAAAGGTTCAGAAATAATTCGAAAGAGGTCAGAACTATTGTTTTTAGTAAATTCCACTGAAACAGGAATAACCGGCCCGTATTCTGGACTATTTTTAGCTGCACATTTGGAGAACTACTGAGTATTTTGGGCAACAGGACAGGAGTGTGTGGGACAGACTGAAAACAGCATCTATAGTTACCATAGTTTGTGAGTAATTAAGGAACATTTCGCCCACTGATTCACCAACTGTGCGACTCATTTCTGTTTTTTTTTAAAGGTCTTTGGACAACAAGTGGTTTCCATGTGACTGAAGAATAAAGAAGAAGAAGAAAAAAGTGGAATATCACCAGAATTAAGCTGATTTTATCTGAGCTGTTTGCTGTATTATTGGATTTTAATTATTCAAAATGTTGTATTTCTTTTTCTTCTGTGCATTTTTCTGTCACTAACTACGTAACTAGTAACATACGTACTGAACACACACAACATTTCAGGACTTTTGCTGACACACAAAGTGTCATTACCATTTTTCAAAATATGAGCCCAAGATGGTGGCCAGGTTTTTCAAAATAAAATTCCCACGGGTTACAGTGTAGGAACAAGGAAACTCCATATGAACTTTTATGAACTGTTGCGATGCATCTTTCTGGACTGTGACTGAGTGAAAACAGGACTGGAGAACAGAACATTTTGAAATAGAAATAGAAAGAACAGAAATGTGTGGGGGCAAAATGAACTTACTGGGCAGAGAGACATAATGAAACAGGATGTTGTAGACCATTGTGGCCTCATACAACTTGCTATTTTTGATTATTCACTGTACATTTATGGGTCAAAATACAGTCAAGTGTGTGGTGGATTAACCCCTGAACTACCTGTAAGACACAACCTCAAATCTCTATAATGCCGAGGTGACAATGGAGATATATAGAGTGTGTTTATCAGAGAGGCAGTTTGCATCCCAGCAGTACAAATTCATCATTAATTGAGAGACTGGACGATGAAAATGAAGGCGACATTTGATGAAAAATGTCTGTTCAGGAACAACAAATACTCCTTGAGTGATCTGAAGTCACACCTTCTGCCCATCATAGATAGTCGCTGCTATCTATGCATCAAGCTCAGGTGAACGCTCAAACTAACAACCCACGTTATAGCGCAGCCACCGCGAGGTCAGATAGTAGGGCTTTCTCCAGGGTCTAAACCCAAACGCCTTCAGAGAGAGACACACAGAACACCGTTCAGGTAAAGGTGCAGGTCGAGTTACTGCGCAGTCACGACTGTCAGCTGAGTTAAACTCACGTTATGCTGCGTCTCCGGAGAGTTTCCTGTACTGGAGCTGTCGCTGCTGTAGTCGGACGTGTTCCTGCGGTGAGTTGGGACGAACCTCTGGACAACGAGGGGAAGAAGAACAGGAGGAAGATTTTAGGGATTCATAAAATCACAAAACAAAACACCGGAGAGAGTAAATTCAGAATGATAACTGGAAAGCACCAAAGTAGAGTAGATTCACTTTTAACTTTTATTTGCTTGGCTGCAGTGTTCATGTTCTGTAATGTCGACTGAAGCTGGAGGGGGAATACCGTTCTTTATGAATGTAACGTTACGGAGAGTCGAGGGGGAAAAGGAACGAGAGAACCGAAGTCTGGTGTGTGCTGAGTTAAGTCATTAAAAGTCATTAACCTGAATTTAAACAAGCAGAAACGCAGCACTATTGCTTGTTAGCTTACGGCTAACATACAGCGAAGTAAACTTGCTGCTTTGGGGCAGATAAACAATAAGTTTAGTCTTGTATCTTGACTTTCTTCCTCACTTTCATACTATTGACAGGCGACCGAATTAAACGCACTACCTTGAGTAAACGTCCATATTTATGAATACTACACTGTAAGTACACAACGCAAGAAACACAGTCTGGTCTTTTCTAGACATTTCTAGAACTGTTCTGCCCTTGAGCACGTCTGACTGCTGGGAAGAAAAATCCCCTTTTTTTTTGTGTCCAGCAACTCTCGACTGTTTGTGTACGGCTGTGGACTTCCCTCTTCTCCCCCCTGCAGCTCTGTGACTGTAAACACGAGTGCACTCCAGTTGATTTGCCTTGCTAAATACGGGTTTGAGGACCTGGGAGTGTCAGTCGCTCGACAGGGACTCACCCTCACTACTTCTTCCTGCCTGAAGCTTTCTGTCTCTGAGGCGGCTGACACACCCTGGACACAGTGTGACACAGTGCGTACATGTACATGCAGGTCTGAGTCTGAGTGTGTTTGTGTGCATGTACCCCGTCATCCTGGGCTGAGCTGAGCTGTGAAGGTCCCATGGTGTGCCTCCAGTTTTTGATGACTGACGAGTTCTCCGCCTCGACGCCGTTCTCCATCCTGAACTGGCCGTGACCTGCAGGCGCCTGGAGGGTCGAGAACACAGTTTAGATTACGACTAGTTGTTGCTACTTTATTACAGTCCCGAACCGTTGGACATGTTTTCACTGATCTTTACCTCGGGCAGGTTCCACTGAGACTTGGAGCCGTCTCTCAGATAGTAGTACGTCTGCCCTCGATCATCCACAGACTTGATCCACTGTGACATAACAAACATTTCTCAGTCAAAATCAAATAATAACAAAAGTCTCTCTCTGTGTGTATTGAATAAATATGTCAATGCTTAAGAATTATAGAAGTGAGGGAGGCGAGATGTTGCATCATGGTCTCTTGAGGCTGTGTGACTATTGTTGGAAAAACTTGGGCTTTTTTATTTACATTATTCTATATTGTAAAAGCATCAGGATGCATCATATGTAATGCTTTTTTGACGGATGGCAAATCAGTGCCCGAAACCTGCCGTCACCCACAGCTTTCCATCATCCAGATTCAGGGGGCTGCATCTGGAAAGTTTTTGTAAATTTCCAAAAACCAGTGACGGTTTGTTCTGAAATTGGAAAATCCAAATTCAGGGTCAATCTCAAACCACCTCACCTGAGTGTGCCTTTGTTTCCACCCAGTACTGTCCTCTTTTCACATGTTTAACACTGCGTATTTCTCTGTATCTCAACATCATTGCAGGTTAGAGAAACCTTAATGATTTCCAAGGCTGAATTATGGGTCAGTAGGTGATACAGAGCTGGTGTCACTGATGATTCAACAGCCATGTTTAATTAAATGCTTTTTTTTTTTTTTTTTTTAACAAATTAGCATCTTTAGTGCCTCAAACTTTTTTCTGCAATTCTGAAAAAACTACAAATTTGAATGAATGTGTGAACTTCGACGAACGATTGGCCGCGTGTGTGAGAAAGTGAGAACGTAGGCAAGTTTGAATCGTTTCTTTCTAGTTCCCTTTGTTGAGTTACGCTAGCGTGATGGCTGCACAATCAGTCACGTGGGTCCATATTTCAGGGACACTGATAGAAGGAGATGTTCCACAGAAGACATGTTTTAATGATTCCCATCAGCCTCAACTGTGCATTGTATTAAATGAGCATTATGCATCTCAGCATCACCTGTGATCTTGCGGACCTTAATGTTTAGCTCGCAGAACCACTTATATCTAAGTATAGCTTCAAAAAAGGTCAAAGTCTGTCTGTAGCCTCTCGGTCCTCTTCAAACAAATCCTTCTCTCACTCTTTGTGTGCTCGACAGAGTGAAACACCATGAACGCCTTTGACGAGAGACGGTCTGAAAGTGTGCAAGCCAACGAGTTCGTCTCTGTCACAGCGACATCAGAGCTACCACAGATAGCCCTAAAATACTTCATGTAATAAACAACGTAGTAGTCATGATGGAAATATCATGTTTCATTTAACCTTGTTTCTACACGATGTTGTTGATGGATGAAACACCAGCACTGTGGAGCACTAACACGAGTGGAGGTTGGTCTGTCGAATGTGTTGCCAGTTCTGTGAAATATTATAAAACTGCTAACGTTACGCATGCACCCTTTATTTCACACTGCTAGCATGCTATCAGTGTTAGTCAAATATGCCATCAAAGTTTTCACTTTATACGAAAATGTATAAATAGAGGATATGATATTTTTTAATTATATATATATGTTTTATAATATTTTATTACTCTCTGCATATTCTGGGCCAGAAAAAAAAGGAAGGACAAGTTTTGCAGAAACATCAAAGATCACAAACTTCGGGTTAACGCAGGTTAACGAGGCGCTAATGCCATGATCTGTGTTTGACACGTGCATCAACACTCTCAAAGTGTTTGCAGGCTAAACAACAACCATCTTCGCTGTACTGAAGGTGTTTATGGACTTAAATTCCCCTGTTCTCCTGTCAGTATTTGCATCTACCTGCTCTGGAGAGTGTTCGCTGGTGAACACCCAGGTCCCGTTGGGATCCACGGTCAGGTTCCAACCAGCTGGACTGCTGCGGTCCAGGGTGGCCCGGGGGATGACGGTCCGGCCCACATGGCTGAGCGTGTACTCTTTAGGGAGGGTAGGAGGGGGGCTCGTGGCACTGAGCTCGTCGTAGATCTCTGGTTGATCGGGAGCTGGATAATCCTCGGTGGGGTAGTCCTCCTCAGGCAGAGGAGGCTGGGGAAGAAAGATGGCGGACGTTAAAGCACAGACGCAAACTTGAAAATGCAAATGACAACTCCTCATTAGATTGGAATAGTTACTGGGGTCCTGAAGTCGGAAAACTATGTTTGTAATTGACCAAAAAGCATCAGGGATTGATTCGTTTTCGTCTTTCATAATGAGGAAATGGGGGAAACAGCTAGCCTGACTCTGTCCACCTGCCAGCACCTCTAAATATCAGTTCATAACAAAATACATCTTTAAACAAGCGCAAAAACAAAGATTTGTTTTTTCAGCGGATTGACTGTTCAGGTACAGTTACTTCCTGAAGTCCTCTGGAACTAGCAGGCTGTTTTCAGACTTAATTCTGGGCTAAGCTAACTATCTGCTAGTTGTAGCTTCATATTTAGCTGTCATGACAGTGGTAGGCCTATCCATCTTCTTATAAATCTTGGCGTTAAAGCAAATATGCAGCATGTGTTTCTAAAAAATGTCAAAATATTGCTTTAATCGTCCCGTTGGTCGGTCCTGACCTTCAGGAGACACTGACCTTTGGCTCGGTTCTCTTTCTGTGTTGAAATGTTGCTAAATGTCACTGATAACTTCAGCTGAATCATCTCCCTCAGTGACCCTGATACAGCGCACAATGACTTTTCCATGACTTTGATAAATAAGTCACTTTTTTTTTTCTTTTTTTTTCTCTCCGTGGCCTCAAAGAATTTTTCTTTCTTGGCCCATTAATGTTGTTCTCGTGCTCCAAAAAAGCCATAATGGGGCAGAAAAGGGGTCACCTGTCGCTGGTGTGAAATAACTCTGTTCGGGATTTTCCTGTAAAGTGAAGCATTCGAACATCTGAATCCCCCAAAGAGCGAGAAGTGAGAATGAGAATGAGGACAGATGCGTATGTTCTGTTAAAAGTTAGGGACACCACTGTTGGGGATATTCTGCACAGCCGCTGTGAGCTTTCCTAATGGAAATGAGTCCGGTCTGCTGTGTGGGTGCGGGAGATTTAATCCCATTAAAAGCAGACTGTATTTACAGCTTTCCCCTGGGTGAAGCTAAAACAGGAGAAAGAGAAGCTAAGTAGAGCAGCCAGGCTGTTCTTACCGGCCCGTCCTCGTGAAACCTGTGCACACTCATAGGCTCCATCAGAGGGGGATACGGGCTCAGCTGCTCTGGAGGCTCCCAGGACGTCTCCCCAGACATCGGGTTGTAGAAGTAGGGGCGACCGCTGCTCTCATCCACCAACTGCTCCCAGTCTGAGGTCCACGCAGGAGTGGGGGACGCGGGGGACGGGGACAGGGCAGGAGACAGAGGAGGTGAGGGGGAAGAAGGCTCAGGGTCCTCGGGGGAGTCTAGAAAGGGGTTGTCCCAGGTGGTGTGCCCCGTGGTGGGGTGGTAGTAGTACTCCTGGCCACTCTCGTCGTCAACGTGCACCTCCCATCCTTCTTGTTCGAGGTAGGAAGGCGAGTAGGACGAAGAAGCCGAGGGGGGCGACTCGGAGATGCTTTTTCGGAGTTGTGCTACATTGACGTACACGGCCGATCTCAGGGTCTCATTCTCCGCCTGAGAAAGAAAACAGGTAAAAAAACCACAGAAGATGTAGAGGTGCTTCTACTAGGGACTCACATCAGAAACATCACAGGTGTGAGAGAGACAGAAAGAACAAGGCTGTTTATTTTTAATTTCTTCAATTTTAATTCAGAGCAGGTCTTTAATTAACTGCAATCCACATTAGAGAAGTAAAACAAGCTTGCAAACGTCCGTCTCCTCACTCCGTAACAGTATTTCAGACGATGAAAAGTTAGTTGTGTCATCGAGTGACAAGTACCAGCCTTCAGCCCACTGTTCTCAGTATAGCTCTTAGTAAGTCATCCTTCCGCATCTCACAGAGCGGCAGAGCACAGGAAGTAGCCTACAGCTAAAAAAAAAACCAAAAAAAAACCCCAAACACAACAGAGGTGTTCCTCCCGCAATAATGGTCGTTACCTAATTCGACTGTAGTTTTCTTGCACACAATAACACACCCACACACCAGAGTTTTGTCAAAACGGTGTCCGGAGTTTATGTCTCCATGAGTCACCCTGCCGAAGCAGACGAACATGTGCCGGTCTGTGTTTTGCTAAAATAGACGTGATGAAGGCTTGATTGTGAAAAGAAAATGATAAACTCAAAGCATCTGACGACGGGCCGACTGCAGAGGACTGAACACTGGTTTAAACATTATCCAGCTCCACTACAAAGCAGCTGCCTGTCCTCCTGTAATCAATAGAAACTCTCCCAGCTTTTCATTGCTCTTAAAACAAACTGCATTTTCACTTTCTGCCTACAAAGAGGGAAGCTGTTGTGATCCTTCATGTCACGCTGCTTTCATAACCTGAAGTTTCGACTGGCTGCATGGCAGGACGTGCCATGCAAACAGGCCTCGCACATCACAACTAATTTGTTTAAAGAACAATTTGAGTGAAACTGAGCTGTGGTGAATGCCTGCATCTATCCTCTGTCACACAATGAAGTGATTATCATACTAATGCTTCATAATAAAAGGACACAGTGCCATCTTTCTTTAAGTTGTTCCTCTCTCACCTGAGCTCCACCGAGACTGTTATTCCTGACGGCGAGACTCTTGGGAATGACCGCCTTGCAGAGTCTTTCGAACACCGTCATGGTGGCACGGATGCAAAGAGATCGAGGCTGCAGTCTCTAAACTATAACTACCTCTTGTCTGTCAGCTAGCCTCATGATCTATATTTATCAAGTGTGTGTGTGTGTGTGTGCGCCGCATCTGTTCATCATGGTGCTAAATATGCTGCGCTAGAAACACGAAACATGTTGAAGACAACAGGCAGCGGTGTTTCAACTGTTATTAAACATTACAATTCGACTTTACTTCCTTTCAGATGCAAATATTGAACTTTTTACGGTTCTGTCTACTTGTTGCTTTGCATTGTTGGATTTCCCATACAAGACATGTGATCCACTTCTTCTCATCAATGCATTCAGACTCTAATTTAGTCTTTTTTTGTTTTGAAAAGTGAAAATGTTTTTAATGCAAATCATCATCTTTGAGGCATTTTCCACCAAAACGTTCAATTCCACAGGATTCTTTTGCAACAGCCGTTTTTTAAACTCTAGTTTCAGGCTGCTGACGCTCCACTATTTGAATTAAAGTAGGCTATTTTTACTTTACGTGCATGTTGCATGTTGAACTGGGTCTACGCATGGAGGACAATAAAGCCACTTATAAACAAGTTGGCAGCAGCTGTAGTTGTCTGTGAGACGACAATATCGTCCGATAAGATCAACAAACTGATCTATCGGTCGAGCTCTAGTGGCGTAGCTAATGTTTGCATGTGAGCCTCATCCTCTAAAATCTCTCTGGTGGTTTCTGAGGTGGAAGGTATGTTGAGTCTGCAGCCCAGTCGGTCAAAAACCATCCACTGTGACTCACACACGTCTGTTATGTCCAGAATGATATTTACATATAAGTTTTCTGTTTTAAGTGCCACACAGTCAGGTTTTATTCTATATTTCTTTGCTAATAATGCATTTGATTCATGTTAATTTGACATTGTTGGAAAGATAATAACTTAAATATTATCAAACATTACTTTGGGGGGCACATCTGTCCCTGCAGAAACCTGAAGACCCCCAGGTTGACGGCCCCGGGTTAAAAGACTAGATCACATTCCCTCCCTCTCAGCTGACCACAGCCATTACAGCGCTGCTTACAAGGTTCCATGAAGTGTATTCGTCGTTACAAAACGCAGGGTTGCATAATGAAAAGAAAGTTTGTAAACTCCGTCACTCTTCACAGATCATCTTTTGAATCTGCGTCAGTTTGTGAGCGAGTGGCCACAATACGATGGTGCTGATAATGTGTTTGGCATCGTCACATCAGAAGTTCGACATCTTGGAAACGCCGTCCATCAACTTCGACTGACGTCAACATCAAACTAAATCAGTTGTAATAAATCCTGTAACACAATCTATACATGATACAACCTCGTGATGAAAGAAAGGAAGCACTTTCTGTTGGAGGACTACTTTGGCTTTTCATACTTGACTGTTTTACTTTAACTTCTACGGTTTTAAACGCAGGACTAGTTGTAATGAAGTGTCCTTACGTTGCTGCATACTTCTACTCAAGTGAAGGATTTCTGTATTTTACTTTCACCAGGAGCTCAGGAGACAAAAACACAAACTTAATTATATAACAAAGGGAGGAGGCTGTTCCCGTATTATGGATTTCATGATCGATGGTGTGTACGTTATCTGTCTATGTATTGTTACCACTTTGCTGACTTCGCTTCAACATTGATCTCCATATAACCACGAGGCAATCGAAGCGCACAGCCAGACAACTGACCCTGAAACAGATTGATTCCGACCGGCACAGAGATGCAGACAGAGGAAATGAAAGAGCTGCATCATTGATCTCTGAAATAGCAACACTGGAATGTCCCCATCCTACATGCAACCAGAGGAAAACTATAGAAAACATAAACAAGCACTTTGACGGGGACAAACCTCATAAACCCAAAGATATTTACATTTCTCCTCCACTATCAGAGGGAAATACATCATTTTCTTACGCCACATTTATTTGACCGCTGAAGTTAATGGGTCCTTTTCAAGATTTTAATATTTTTAATATACAGCAAAGATGAAACCAGTTTTATTTGATCCTTTTTGGCTTACGGCTCCTTACAAAAACATGTCTATGAGAGACATTTGCTTCATTAAAGTCTTTTTTCAAAATGTTCGTAGCAGAACTTACTCGTTCACCCTTTCATGACCTCCCAGATTTATCTTATGACTGTTCTTGGGCGCCAGTGAAATGCTATTCTAACCGGTTAAAATGTTAATCTTTGCAGCAGGGATACAATGTGCGAGTCCTGCCTTCAGCCATGTTGACAAGCTTAGCATTTTCAGTTCATTCATGAGAGGGGTTTCCATGATAATCTCGTCTCACACTTATCCCGATAATGACCGTCGATTATCGCCCCGTCGCTGAAGATGAGGGTGATTAACTCTTTTTGAGGTACCACCAGACTACAGAGCTGCTTTGAGACTCCTCAAGTCATCCTCAGCACTGCCATAAAAAACTCTTAATTTAAACCAAGATTACTAACAACAGGCTATAAAAAACACTTAGAAGTAACCAAATCTTCACACTGATGCTCTTGTTTGCTTGTTTGGGTCTTATAAATAGATCAGACTGTTTCAGAACCAGTTAAAAGTATGTGTGGTGTGTTTTTAGTCAAGGATCTGAACACCTTGGTGTGCACAGACAAACTGCAGACTATCCAGATGACAGAGAACAGAGAACATGTCTTTTATGTTGACCATCAACCACAAAACTCCTCTTGAGCTAAAGAGTCGCTCGTGTTCCCGATAACAAACTGAAATAGCTGTTCACCGACAGCAGGTGTCAAGAAAGGAAACTGTCGGATTCAGACCTAAAACCATGAAAACAGAGATTCTCTCTATTGTTCTGTGTGTGTTTGACGGTGAAACCGGTGCCATTTAAGACACGAGAAACACATGAAAGTAGTTATTTTACATCCAAACTAAAAATCTTATAACTTTAACACCAACACTCATGATGGCTGAGTGTTTATAGACGACAGCTGTGTGTTCACTGTTCACGCTACACTTCTCTGTACAGGAAAAGAGACAGAGGTGACATGTTTACGCAAAGCAGGAAGCAAGACCGTTATCAAAACACAAAAGCTATGCGGACCACAAAGAGTAAAATTACCTCACGGGAGCAATAAAAAAATTTTAAAAAGCCGCCGTGATCACCTACCTGCGGGACCACCGGCAGAGACAAGCCCCTCTTGCCCCCGTGACTTGACCAAACCCTGGAGTACGTGTCCACCATGTCTATATCGTTCTACTCAGGCGAGCCATACATCCAAAACGGACAACGAAGCGACTCGGGCGTGCGACCACCGTTCGATCAGCTTGTGATGGCAGAGAGGGCGACTGCACACTCGCGAACACAACCTCCTCTCTCTCTCTCTCTGTCTCTCTCTGTCTCTCTCTCGGCAGCTGTGACAGTTGCAGCCCAGATAGAAAGGAGAACTGTGAGCTCTGTTACAATAGCAGCAGGAAGGGACTGTGTGAGGACTGGGTGAGATGTGGGTGAGATGTGTGTGAGAGTGTGTGTGTGTGTGTGTGTGTGTGTGTGTGTGTGTGTGTGTGTGTGTTCTTATGCATGAATTCCTGTGTGCAGGATAGGGGGGTAGAGGGTAACTGTCTGTGAGTGCCAAGAGCCAAAAGCAGAAACACAGAGAGAGAGAGAGAGAGACAATGAAAACAAGGCAGAGAAGAGGGTGAGAGAGAAATAAAACTCTGCAGGTCACTTCAACCTACTTCCTGCCTGTGTGTCCATATGATTAAAAAAAAGCAAACAGTAGGCATAGTTCTGAGAAACACTCAAGAGAAAGGAAAAGAGAAACATCTGGAGAGTATTTCTGACCCTCCAGTTGTAGGTCAGTCCAATAATTGGGATAGAAAAAGGGGAAGCAATAATTTCCCACAACATGACTTGAGCTGCTTTTGAAAGTCTTCTCTGGTGAGACATTGTGTTGGGTGAAATGCGTGAAAACAGGAAGTGTGGTTTAAGAGGCACTTGTTCAATCAACACTTCCTTCTACAGGGACAACATGAGGCCGCCTGCAGACACCCGGTGGAGCTGTTTGTGGCTTGTTTTTGTCAGATGTCAGCAAAGGGTTTATCTTAACGTAGGTTTGAGGTTTTTGCGGATGATGGCCTTAAATGGTCTTAAAGGGACAGTTCACCTCAAAATCACAAGTACATGTTTATCTAAGATCAGGATGGCACTCAACACAAGTACATCAAAATATGTCTCTTCCCAGAAATCATGCTCACAATAATTCACAGAACTTGTTTTGAGCAGTTTCATGTTGGAACTATTGACAGACGCGTCAGATGCAGCTGCCTGGTCAGAGGCACTACGCTACGAAGTTTAACCCTGTAGGTAACGGCGGTGAAGATGCAGCAAATCATGCAAATTTTTTTGTTTTTTAATCATTTTTTCAGATGAAAGCAGGTGTTTTGGACTAAGAGCAGAGGACTCTGGGACCATAAAGGTCCATGGCACCTTTTCGACCATCCAACCTGACCAGATGGACCGCCCAGAGAGGAAGCGGGTCGGCATAAGAGTCACGCTAATCCAGCTTGTGTTAAGGCTGTTCCTGGCTAATGTCCGGTCACAGGAAAAATGGGAATGGACAAACATGACTCGGGCTGGCCAAATGACAGGACATCAGAGACTGCCGTGCCCACAGAGACCCGTCTCTACCACAACATCCGGGGTCAAGGTGTCGCACTCGACGGACGGACATTGCTCCGGGCCGACAGAGTGCAGGACTACAGCTGGACTCCGTGTTTGTAACATCGATGCTCGGCGCTCACACACAGTCAAAGCTGATGGACAGTGTTTCCCAAATATCGAACTTTTCACGTTCCCGTCACCATCGTGTTGTTTCTGTTTACATTCACCCTGAAGCAGATTCAAAAGAAGCACTATGTGTTTATATATATTTTCTATATAAATAGCTTTATATATGTTGTGCAATTTATGTAGTATTAAGGAGTTTATGAACTTCTATTTCATTGTGCAACCCTGTGTTTAATAATGGCGATTAAATTAGCCTACCTTGCCTAACTGAGGCTCTTTTGTGTGTCAGGTTTGCGGTGAATCAATGCTTCCTGGAACATCCAGGTGTTTTTACATTCTGTACATGGAAAGAGCGTAGTTTGGCATTCAAATGTGCCTCTGAGAAACCACGAAAACATTGTCCTGTGGCATCCGAATTTAGAGCTACGTGTCAGATTCTGATCAGAGATATCTTTCAGATGTGGGCCCGTCAGAGTAATCAGGTATCAACATACACATCATATCGACTTATTGATCTACTTACGTGACCTCAATATACAGTATTTCCATAATGTTTTACAGGTAATGTTTCACATGTTTTCAGTTTCTACTCACTGTTTTGAATGTGTGGTTTTATTTGATCTTATCTGAATATTTATAAATTAAAATGTCCATCCCTTTAAAAGGAAGTACTTGAACTAATATCCTTTCATAAAATCATGATATCAGTGGTATAACGTGGCCTTGAAGTGTACATAATATTGTTTATGGCAGTCCAATAAAAAAGTATTAGGTAGCATTTAGCTTCCTTTACTCAACATCAGTTTTCAGGCCTTAAAATGCTGTTTTTTTTTAATCGAGCATGAATTCGGGATGAACATCCTGCAGCAGAGAGCAGACAACTCTCTGCCCTCAGCAATGCATGAACCAGCAATCTGCTTGATTACTTAACCACATTAGCACTCATCCAATCAAACAATGGAGCACCGAATTGGGGCCCAAATCACGCCACAAAGCACACAGACGAGCTATTGAATCGATCTGGCTCCACCTCCACTCTTACATCACACTCCTCATGGTCCAGAACAGGGATAACTACAGAAATGCTCAATGTGGAATCCATCAGCTTATCACGTTCTTATCTCGGCACTTCAGGCCAGGTCCACATGCCGATGTACAAAACCTGCTGATTTTGCTAATTCATGATAGGTGTCGGATTTCTCCCACTCTCACAACTGAAGTGTTTTCTGTGTAGGAGGGGAAAACGTTTTAACACCAGTTGCTGCGATGCTCTCTGAGGCATGGAAATGGAAACCCCAGTCGTTTGCAAAGATGCCACCTTCACCTTTTAAGTGTGTGTGTGCAGGAAGACAACAACAGTCTGCATGCAAACTAACTAAAAACAGGTCAGATGTACAGAAAGATGGCGTCACTGTCACGTCATCACGACTCTGCAAAAACACAGAAGACATTCCTGTGAACATGACTCATGCAAACTCTCGACAAAGACCTGCTTCTTCTTTTAGATTATCTTCACAGAACTGCATCTTAACACTTCTGTATCTTTACAGGTGTCTTCACAGTCCTGAGGTGGTGACAGAGGACACGAAAGTCAAGAAACATGCAGGCTTTCTGCTTTCTTTATTTGCATACTGGGTGTGACCACGACTGCACACTCCTGAACCCAATAATTATAGTTTATAATCATGTTACCGAAACACACTCATGTCTGCTTCAGCCCCAGTGTTTGCCTCTCATGCTGATAATACACATTCATTTTAAAATGCTATAATTTTGTTCTGATGCAGCCACATTTACTGTGTGGTCTCACTCAGTGTCCGGCCCACAACATTATCTGATTAGTGATATCATCACGAGTAATATCCTGTCAACACTGATTAATCTGAATTAGTAAAGTAACTCGTGACTACAGTTTTTTTTAATAACACAGCAGACTGAACATTTTTTCATCCAGATGGTCTGAAGTCGAGCCCGACCGATACATCGTTATGGATCGATGCCTATCAACAAATACATCAATATCAACGTATATGTTGCCTGAAATGTGCCGACATCTGAACGCTTTGGAGAGATAATAATGCTGATAAAGACGGTTTAAGTATTTTCTAATTATCAAATTCTCAGTGAAGTTCGCTGACGTAAACTTAGATGATAAAGTCGTTTAAGTGTTTGATGGATCATCTGAGGGTTCACTGTGGAAAATGTGTGCGTATCAGCCGATAAATCAATATGAGAATTATTTACTCTGTACTATCAGCCCCAAATAATCCAGAATGGTTAGAAGGATCTTTGAGGATTCTGGAAATTCCTTGACAGCAGCCATAAATAATGTCAAACATGAGAGGCACAAACTGGAACAACTACTGCCCACATCTGTACTGTCACCTCCAGCATCCTGCATACTGAACATACAGTTTCAGACGAAACACACAAACTGACATAGAATAAATGTCATTCCTACAAACTTGTCCAGCTACATGAAAGACGCAACCCCATTCCCGAAACTTTCTACAGTATAACTACATACCGCTGGAGGTAAAAGTCTCTTCCTGTCCAGACGGTGAAAAGCTCCACACACCTGTTCTTACACCGCTGATGACACACGTCACGCAGGCATGTACAGAGAGGTCTGACGAGACGCCCTCACACTACCTGTCGGAGCAGTTTGTTGGCATTTGATTTGGCCTGTTTCACGGAGCAGGAGGAATTACTGCACTGCTGTGGGTGAAGAGCTGCTCTCGCTCGCTGCATGAAAGAACAGGATCACATGCTTCAAACCGCAGAAACATCAAACAGGCAGAGGACAAAACAGGGTCACTTCTCGTTTGGCTGCCAGAGATCAATGGGACATTAGACCCCCTTGTGGCAATTATCTAAACTAAGTGATAAAGATCAATTGAACGTGTTGTGCTCAATATTCATCACAGACCTTAAAGGAACAGTTCGCCCGAAAAAGAAAATCTTGTCACCATCTAGTCACTCCCATGTCGTTAATGGAAAGTCAGGTGAAGCGTTGCAGCGTTCTCCACAGCTGAAGTGGATGCTGACTTGTTTAAAAATAAACCAAACCAGCTCAAGTCAAGTTTACAGATTGTTTCATGGAGTTTACGGAGGCCCCGAGGTCTCAGACTGTTCATAAAAAGATCTTATTTATGTCCTTATGTCCTAAAGTTAAAATCTTCACTGTAGCCATTAAGCTAAAAGAACAAGCACACACTTTATCTAATGTCGGTGCAGCAGTAGATAGAGACTTTGTTTTTAAACATCTTTGGTTCTGTAGGAAAATGCTGCAACTCCTTTTTATTGAGCAGCTCCAGAAATCTTTTTGTGGATGACGAAACATCACCCGACTTGAGTGCGACTGAGAGCTTCATTTTTGGGTGAACTGCTCCTTTAAGACAGATTCTTGCACAGCCATAAACAGCTTCAAAGCCTGCGACCAAATACAAAAGCTCTACAGGAGCGCCACAATAAGAACAACCATTAAAACAAAACAGGTAAAATCCAACCAAAACGTCAGATTTCTCAGTCCCCGCTGGATTTGTCATCCACTTATCAAACTTAACATCCCATCAGAGACCAAAGAGAAGCCAACACGCCCCTCGATATTAAGCGACCTACATTCGGGCTAATTGCGAGTTCTGCACATTACATATGCACACACACGCCAACTGCATGGCAGGGCTGGCACTAAAAAGCTCTAAAGCCTTGCTTGTTGGGAGTCAGGCCAGACCCCCTCACATCACCATGGCAATGGCCCTCCATTGTGGGGGGAGAATTACTGCACTTGAGGGGTCCTGGCACGTCCACAGTCCGGCTACAAGTGTGGGACTCATTCAGGAGAGGAGGAATGAGCAGCGGTGTGAAAAGTCCCCGAGAGTCGTACTTGAGTAAAAGCAAAGACGTCGAGTTAAAATACTACGCTGGAAAAACAGATGAGCGGTGCTTGAGTAAAAGCATCAATATCAGAAGTATCAGTAAAAATAAATGATACAGTATTTACATGTTAGATTCGACCGATGATCAGATTAATTATTCAGCATTTTTCTGATTGTCAGAATCTGCAGAAATCTCTGTTAAAATAAATCGATTTTACGAATGCAAAACTTCTGATGCAGCGTTCACTCTGCAAAGTAACTAATAACTAAAGTTGTCAAAAACATATCAATATCATCATATTTACAGTCAATAAAGTCTGGAAGGTAACCACAGCTGTCAAATCAACGCAGAGGCAAAAAAAGTACAATACGTCCCTCTGTAACTGAGTACAAGTACATGAAGTCTGCTAAGTAACTAGTACCTGAAGGTATCAAATAAATGAAATGTAGTGGAGTAAAAAGTACAATATTGCCTCTGACATTATGTAAATGTAGGTGCAACGTGGATAGTAACTAGAACTTTAAGTTATATAGTATAAAATGCAGTAAAAAGTTCAAAAATTACTTCTGAAATTGAGTAGAAGTACATTCAATCTAAAAAGTAACTAGTAACTAGAGTAATCATATAAATATTGTGCAGTAAAAAGTAAGTTGTGTGAGTTTTAAAGTGAGTTTTGTCTCTGAATGTGATGTAGTGGAAGTACAAAGTAGCAGAAAGTACAATAAAAGTACATTATTTCCCTTCGTAATGAAGCAGAAATGTCTGGACTCTGCAATGTAAATAGTAACTAAAGTTACCAAATACATGTAATGCATCATATTCTTTGTTGATAAAACCTGGAAAGTAACTACTGCTGTCAAAACAAAGTAGTGCAGTAGAGAGTACTACAGTTCCCTCTGAAATAGAATAAATATAAATGTAATATGCAAAGTAACCAGTAACTAAATATCAATTAAATATAGTGGAGTAAAAAAAATAAATAATAAAAGTACAAAAATTCCCTCTGAAACTGAGTAGAAGTACATGCGTCTGCAAAGTAACTAGTAACTCAAGTTACTGAATACATGTGGTGGAGTAAAAAGTGAAGTATTTCCTTTTTTAATATGTAGAAATAAAAGTACTCTGCAGAGTATCTAGTAACCAAAGATGTCAAATCAACGAAGTTTGGAGTAAAAGTAGAATATCTGTTGCAGTGAAGTGAAAGTATAAAGCAGCAGAATGTACACAAGTATAGAAATAGCAAAGTGAAGTACAAAATACTCGAGTAACTATATTTAGTTACATTCCATCAGTGGACGTTAGAATAGTGAAGTATGTGTAGAATGACGTGATCTTTCCACCTGTAACTGTGTTTAACGGTGTTGAAGCGACACCAGTACAGACCCTGACGGTTTACACGGTTCTGATTACTGGGTTTACTGGGAGAGGCTGCAGCCATTACATGAGTCAGTGCCACACACACACACACACACACACACACACACACACACACACACACACACACACACACCTGAGCGTGAAACCTGAACCTGCAACAGGTGCAAAACAAGTAACTGCGGTGAAACTTACCTGAAAGTAAGTCGCTCATATCCAACAAACTACATCCAGAGTGAAGCAGGCGGGACGAGCTGTGTATCCACACACACACAAACACACACACACACACACACTTCACCGTGTCCCCGCGGGTGATCGCAGCTCCCGGTACCGTCACTGGTGCTGCTGGGGGAACCAGGTAGCAGCTGGAGGGTTTTGGGAGTGGCTGCAGCGCTCACAGTTTAACTCCTTCCTGCCCTCAGAGGAGCGACACGACCTGTTTGTCACCTGTTCTGCCTCTGCTCTGACAGAAAACACTCAACAAACAAACACACACACACACACACACACACACACACCTGCTGTCTGTGGGTCCGAACCCGCTCACCGTGGGTCCAAAAACCCCCCCCGGGTCCCCTGAAACTTTCGCTGACCAAAACTGCGAGTCTGAATCAGCTGCTGCTCACTGAGGTATTCAGGCAACACCTCCTTTCGCCCATTGAGGAGGCATGAAGGGGACGAGCGGCCATTCACATGCTGATGAGCTGGCACAGATACCGTGAACTGAACCAGCTCGGTGTCGCCCCCTCCTCCTCCTCCCAGTCCGGTCCGGACCCTCCTCCACTGCACAGACCCGCAACTCAGCACATGAACTCACAGGAGGGAGGAAACTGCACGGAGTTACTTCAGTATTCAAAGTAGATCTGCACCCACTCTGCACATCAGAGTCACGTGTGGGAAGGTAATTAATTAACTACATTAATTGGATCGTTGTGACGTCAGAGCTGGCATCTGTGGAAAGTAACTAAATAGATTTACTCGAGTATTTAAAGTAGAATTAGTCTTATTTTTTCACATCAAACTGTATTCTGTAAGTCTTTAGGAGTACTGCATCATATGTGGGAGAGTAATTAAGTACATTTACTCAATTATACAATGTGCTTCATTGGCTCATAGCATAATATACTGTATAAATTACTTTGTGTGTAGGTAATTGAGTAAAAACTACTATAGTTGTCTCCAAAGTACAGTGGAAGTATAAAGGTGTAGGAAATGGAAATACAAAAGTACAAATACGTCAGAATTGTACCTAAATAAATTACTTGAGTAAATATATACTTGGTTACATTCTATCACTGATATTTTGTAGAAGTAATCTGAATCTGTAGAGCAGCTAAAGATATTATTAGTATTAAGTCGCAATAAATGTAAGGCATCGTATGGAAAGTAACAAATGCTGTCAAATTAATGTAGAGGGGAAAAAAGGAGCATATTTTACTCTGAAATTGGGTAAAATTATGTGCAATCTGCCAAGTAACTAGAACTAAAGGTTTTAAACCAGTGTAATTGAGTAGAAAGTAGAATAATTGTCTCCAAAATATAGTAGAAGTAAAAAGGTGTAGGAAATGGAAATACAAAAGTACTAAACTAAAGTTTAGTAAGTAACTAAAGTTATTATAGGAGCATATTTTAACCTGAAATTGAGTAACAGTGCATGTAATCTGCCAAGTAACTAGTAAGTAAAGTTATTAAGAGTATAAAAGTAGAATATTTCTCTCAAACATGCTGAGGAGCGAACGTTAAAGTATCAAAGTCAGTTTATACTGTAAGTCTTAAGGAGTCTTACTGCATCACATCATGTAAGTAATTAAGCAAATTCACTCAAGTACTGTACTTGCAAAAACAAGAAGTGGTTTCTGGGCTGGCATTTGTGGAAAGTTAACTAAGAAATACTGCAGAAGAAAGTTTTTGTTTGTTTGTTTGTTTGTTTGTTTTTTAAAAAAGAAAGTAAAAAGAAAGTTTGTGAAAACTTGCAAGTCAACAAGTTGAACTCAAACATCCTCCACCTCCACAGATGATGAAGTGGAAGTAAGATGAGATGTGATTCTCCTGAGAGCAGGAAGTGAAATCATGAGGGAAGCGTGTGACATGAAGTTAATGTGGGCTGATATTTAAACATGGTTCCCTCTGAGTGTTTACCAAAAAAAAAAAGAAAAAATCACTAAATAAAATAAAATGACCGATTTCTTCACATTAAATCTACTTTGATTTGATGTTATGAGACAAAAAACAAGATTTAAAAGCTCCCTAAACACCAGTTCAGTGGACATATCAACATATTTACCTTTTTACATGCTAAAACTGCTCCCTCTGCTGGCTGTGAATCAACAGTGACACTTTGATCTCAGTGACACTGAAGATGATTCATGAATGAAATCAATAAAAAAAAAAACCCAGCATGACAACATTTACCTGCTCAGCAGACAGAGCGTCTGGAGAAGAAGCTGCTTC
Source organism: Acanthopagrus latus (assembly GCF_904848185.1). Classification (NCBI taxonomy): domain Eukaryota; kingdom Metazoa; phylum Chordata; class Actinopteri; order Spariformes; family Sparidae; genus Acanthopagrus; species Acanthopagrus latus. Next base: position 20,944,730 of record NC_051058.1, on the reverse strand, counting down.
AGCTGCTTGATTTAAACTCTCCACCGCTGAGGTTTCATCAGGCGCGTCAGGAGCAGGCAGCTCAGGAAACGTGTCAAACTGCTGGACTTGGAGCTCTGGGATGATGTCATACACAGGTGAGTCAGGAGGTGGAGGGAAGTCCGCATCATCGGCGTGAAGAGACGCCTGTGGTTGATCAGTTTCACCGTCCGGCGGTGAGCTTCTTGGCTCCTCGCTGTTTGTAACCTTTGGCACAGGTTGAGGTTTTGCAGAAAGCTGCAGGCTGTCAGTCTTCAGAGGTGCAGAGGAAAACTTTGTGTTCTCCAGACTGTGTGTCAGCGTCTCTCTCACATCTGGCAGGTCCACACACAATCCAAAAGTGGAGAACCGGCACGTCTCCCTTGGAGAGAACTGAGCTGACAGTCGGATCACTGCTGTTGTATCTGCCTTCCTGCTGGTCACATGCTCAGGTGAGTCCAGCTTGTCAGGACCAGCAGCAGAGTCCTCAGCGGACGACGACAGCTGCTTCACGTACTGTGCAGGCACGTAGAAGGGTTTGGTGTGCTGGTCTTTGCGGACCTGCCACCAGTGCTCGTTGGTCTTGCAGACCAGGATGAAGCTTTCATTAGGCTCGATGGACACGAGGCGCCCGTCCCTCGCTGTGTACTCAAAGTGGTACTGCACCGACACCAGCTCCATGCTCCCTGTGGCCTCCTGTGTTGATGTGGATCCAGAGTTCACATGCTGGAGCTGCAAATAAAGGAAATGAGAAGCTGACGAGGGTTTCAGCAAGTTTCATAAATGTCAATCAGCTGCTCGCAGTTAGTGGACACAAAATGTCAACAGCACACAACAAGTCCCCCTGACTGAGAGTGAGTCTCTGAGGTCGTCTTGTGTGTCTTTGTGTGGTCACTGTGTTACTTTTTGTCGACCTTTTGTGTCACTTTGTGATTGTGCAGTGTGAGTCAACATTTTGTGTCTGTGATCTTTTTGCATCACTTTGTAGTCGTTTAACGTCTCTTTGTTGAACCTGAGTGTCTCCCTCTGTAGTCATTTTGTGTCGCTCTGTTGTCATTTCATGAGTTGTTGTGAACATTTTGTGTCTCTGTGATTGTTTTGTGTCTCTCTGTTGTTGCCCTCTGTCTCTTTTTGTGTCTCTGTAGCCATTTTGTGTCTCTCATTTATGTCTTCCTTTATCACATTTCTGAAAGTGTTTTTTGTGGTTGTTTTGTGATACTTTGTGGTTTTCGTGTGTGTCTTTTTCAACATGTTGTGTTCCTGTGGTCATTTTGTGTCACCTTGTAGTTGTTCTATTTCCCTTTGTTGTTGGGTCGTGTCTCTTTATGGTCGTCCTCTGTCTTGTTGCTGTTGACCTATCGTGTCACTTTGTGGTTGTCGTGTGTGAGTTTTTCAACATTTTGTGTCTCTGTGGTCATTTTGTGTCACTTTGTAGTTTTTTAACATCCCTTTCTTGTACTTGAGTGTCTCTTTTGTTGTCATTTTGTGTCCCTCTGTCGTTTCAGGTCTCTTTGTGGTCGTCTTGTGTCACTTTGTAATCGTGTCGTGTCTTTGTGAACATTTGTGCGTTTAGTCCTCTGTCTCTTTGTGTGTCTTTGGTCAGCACTCTTTATGGTAAATGTATCGTTTTGTATTTATTTTGTGTCTCTTTGAGGTCATTTTATGTCTTCCTTTATCGCATTTTTGTGATCGTTTTGTAGTTGTTTTGTGTCTCTTGCAGTCTTTTGTGTGTCTTCCACACAAAAGACACTTCCACAGTCATCCGTCCATGGTTTGTGTCTGACATGATCACACACATTCTGATTTAAAACGACAGGTCATTATTATTTTGGAGTTATAAGTATGAACAGAAGACATGCAGAAGTAACGTCCTCCTCTTCTCTGCACAGGTTAGACAGGAAGTCGCTTCCATTTGCAGCAAAATACAAACTTCAACTTAAACTCCCTGACAGACCGCTAAAAAGCAACAGACGCAAAACTGCTCAGCCACAAAACAGGAAGTCTGCACCAACCTCGACTCTGCGTCAGTCCGACGTCGCCTGGCAATCTCAGTTTGCCTTATCGGGCTCAGTTCGGTCCATGAATCACCCAGATGTTCACAGCTCAGTCGCCTTGTAGCACATATAATAACACACAGAGACGACAGGATGTCAGTGTTAGCAGCTCGTTCAGATGCAGATTGTTAAATCTTCACATTTACATCTTGTCTTTAACAGGCATGAGTGAACTTAGACCTGATTAAATTGTGTTAAATTCCTAACAAAAAAGATGCAAAATGAAAAATGTAAATAGTTAACCAAAACATTCTGTAAATTATTTCACTAAGTTGAATTTAACCCACAATATAATACGTAAACTTTGCTAATTCTGTATTAATCATAAAAGAAAAAAAGAGTCTTTGCGCCTCAAATGACTTGGAAGCTTAAAACAGACTCATCCATGACAGAAATCCACATCCTGAAGCTTCAGTGTGGGATAATATTTTGTCTACTTGCCTGATTTAGTTCCCCAGAACAGTCTTCTGTCGCTGGACGTGTGTCGAACAACCTTGAAGCTGTTTTGTTTCTAAGCAGCTGGAGTGTCAGAGCTCAAACTGCCGCTCTGATGTATTGTTTCTGCTCGACTACCACGCTCCTGTTTCCTGTTCTGTGTGAGCGTGTTTCTCTTTACTGACAGCAGCGACCGCTGATACATTACAGCACCGAAGCCGCAAGAAATGGGAAGTCTGACTTTAGCTGTACTTCCCACTATATTCTTCATAATCGGATCTTTTTATGGCAGAGGGTGGACTGGAAAGAGTTACAACACATGGTGACTAAAAATGAAACAGACTTGTTTGGAATAAAAACAAAACATTACAGCAGATATACGGCCTGTACTTTAAACTCTTTTTTTTTTAAAGCAGATGACAGGCACACAGAGGACCGCAAGCAATGATTTATAACTAGACCTCAGAGTAAATGTCAGTGAAACACAAAAGGGTGCAGTAGATTTTTGGATGTGCATCTATTGCTGCTGTCAGCAGAGCTTTGCATCAACAAGTGTGTCCTCTGCTGGATTCTCAGGTCAAACACAACCAAACTTTGGATTTTTGACAACAAAACTCGTATTAAATCAGAAATATAACTGTGTACTACTAAAGACGTAACTCTTACCCTGAGGAAATGTTTTAATTAATATCATTTTAGTATGTAATTATTATTTTACAGCGTGAATATTGAGGAAAACATAAATTTGAGATATTTAGACTTGATACTGAGTATTATTGTGATTTCTGTAACTTTTCTTACAAATAGGAACTTTAATAGTATTAATAATAGTCCAAGTAACTGTGGGCGTTTGTGGCACCAATAAGTTAAAACATTAAGACTCCAATATGTTAAAATGAAAGATGTGACCATGTTGTGTTTTAAAATATATTGCTTTATTACACTTTATCAATTATATTTCTTTTGTTAGGGTTTTTCATTCGGTTGCTCTCCTGGTATAATCAGCTCCCTCTATACATACACACTGTTTCGGTATGGTATATATATGTATGTGGTATAAACAATACAAACGCAGATAAGTGATGCTGATAATTGTACTTCAGCATAGACTCAACAGAGAACACAAATTTAGATTTTCTTTGACAGTTGAGGAAGCCCCACACTAGGCAGGACATCAAAAAATTAGTTATAACTCATGATGTTCCTCTCCACGGAAATCTTTAGTAAAAGGCGAAAGATTTATACGATCTGAAGAGAAACATGAGTGTACTGTCCCTTTACTGTTTCAGTGAGCGAAGTGGCTCTCGGGGATACACCCTCCGGTGATGGTGGCACTTTACAAATATAACTTTTGTGTCGTGTGTAATCTGCACATGTTAAGACAAAAAGACTGAGCCATTTTATATTCAGGCAAGGAAAAGATATTTTAAAACCAGTTAAATATAGATTTAAGAAGAATTTTACGCTGCTACGAGTGATGCATGATGGGTAGCGGAACTCGGTTGCGTACCGCAGTTGGAGAGCTTCGACGTACAAAATACACAAAGCTGTCAGACAAATGCTAAATAGTCTGAATCAGGACATCAGAATCAACAAAATAAAGTCAACATTAGTTAAAATTATAGAGATAGAAACCATACGCATGCGCTGTAAGCCCGCAGCGAGTACAAACAAAGAGAGAAATTAATCTCCGGCTACTTCCGCCTTCGTACAGGAAGCTTCCCCGTCCAAAGAGTCGGTGCTAGTCGTCGCTTATTGCTGAATTTCTTTAGATTTATCGTTAAAGTTTTGTCGTGTTCATGAAACAACCGCTCATGAATCGATTTAACTAAGAAAACAAACGAAACCTGTGAAGAGTACGACATCATCTTAGTTTACAGATCCTCGAAATGAGCGAGATGAGTCTTCGTCTGAGGAGATGAAGTCGTAGGCCGTACACTATCACTGATTGTATGAAAAAATAGTTTAAGTTTAACAGTTTTATAATTTCAGTTTTGTGCTTTTACGTTACATGTTCCTTCAGCAAACTGGTGTGTTTACTCAAGTAACGAGCACGGAGAAACATGTTTAACAGAGTCTGAGTCTAATAGGGACCTAGCAGCATATTTTCCCATGGAGCTCCAGGAGCAGGTCGCAGGTCCAAACACAAAATAATCCTCCTCACATCAGGGCTGAGGTTCTGCAGGAAACTATGAACTATTAGCTTACAGTCTTTTGCAAGACGTTACTGAACGGTGAACGGTTTATTATTAAAGTATAACTGCAGTCAAATCAAACTGACTGCATCAGTTTATCTAACTCTTCAAATATAGAAATGCCTCCTAAATTCACAATAATAATCTGTGGTTGGGACACCACAGGCCTGTAAATGTCCTTTTCATACACAAACATTCTGGTGTATATGTTCTTGTTACTAAGACTTAATAAAATAACTGAAACCACAAACACCTGGTGACTCATATTATAGTGGTGAGCAACACTTCAACAGTGTGCACGGTAAGAGAGTCTGACAATGGCTAAAAAAAATTTGTTTGAATAACGTCAGTCTTTATTTGAGTAGTTTAATGTTCCTTGTGGCTTGACAGGTGCTAAAAAGATTTCACAGCACAGCAGAATTTGGTCAACTTTCAACACAGATGAGGTTTATTTGTATTAATGCCTCACATTCTTTGTATAATCTGAAAAATTACAAAAAAGCGAGCGGATATGATCACCAGCATCATTTCCTTATTCCAATGTTCACCACTACAGTACATAAATTATGTCACAATCAGAATGTTAGAAGTACAACAGACAAATGGCAGTTTTGTGCAAAAACATCATCATCATCATCATCAACACGGAACGTTTCAGAAAATACAGATCTCAACATCAAAACTGGCAGGGCCTTCTGTGTAAATGTAAAACAGTAAAACAGTTAATCAGCTTTCAAGTGCAGGTTCCATGCAGTATCAATACCACTCGGAACACACTGATGCAATTTAATGTTTTCTTCTCTTTTTTTTAAATCTCGTTAATAACATCAGAACTCGATCTCTGTGATAAAACTTCTCACCTCCAGGGTTTTAAATATATCTTGCTGATGTTGCTGAAGGATTGCCTGGCAGCAAGGACCATCAGACCGATGGTTCTCAACCTGTGGGTCACGAGATCTTCTCCAGGGGTTTCCAGATTTTCAAAGTAGATTCTATTGAGTGGCTGTGTTCACATTTGTGTTTACCATGTGCTCTGAGTGATCGGATTACAAGTGGACAGCTTGAAGCCTTTAAATTCACACCTGGGATTAAGTGTCTAAATCTCACCTTCCTGCCAAATACACCCACATCACATGAACGAACAGATAAAATTTTTACACAAAGAAGGAAATATCTTCGTTAAAGCGTGCCGAATTTCCGTTTCTCCTAATTCTCCTAATGCTCCTAAGTCTCAAAATGTAGTGTTTTTTTAATGGTTTCCGGAATTTTACATGCTTGCCGTCAGTGTTATATTCTATGATAAGTTTTGTGTAAATGGTAGGTTCACAAGCATCTGCTGCTCAAATTGGGAGGTTAGGAGAACAGCTGTGCTTGGAGCTGTTCAGTTGTGACCAGATCACTCAGAACGCATGTGCATATTGATTATGATTGGACATTTTTATTTTGGCACTTTTTGGATGTTGTGCATTAAAAGTACCGGTGTTTGGTGGCATTGAACATGATGTTTAGGGAACGGGTGCAACTTGAAAAGGTTGAGAACTTCAGTTTTAGACCAGATTCAGTCTGAAAGAGGGCACCCCATCTTTGGCGTGCACCATGACAACTTGTCACCTTGTTCGATCTACATCCAAAAGGACTGATTGGTTGGACTTTTGGTCATCTGTTCAATATAAATATAGGTTAATATTTTAATATAAAAAATAAGGCAGGTTTTTCTTTTTAATGTTTTAAGTTCGTCCTTGTAGGATTTGTCAGCCTACTGTCCACACAGCCGCATGCAGTGTAGAGATTCATATTTGTGCACACCACGCTGAAGACATCAGAGCAGCCTCCTGCTTTAGCCTCTTTTCGAAGAGATTGTAAAATTGTAAAAGTGTCTGTGTGCAGCTTCGGGCAGCTCTTTTCAGTTCATATGGCCTTGACATCGATAAGGTTGCCGTGTTGTGCTCCTTGTCTCAGGGTCTTGATCCCTTGCAGCTTGCGGCCGTGAAGCGTGAAGCGAGACCAGGCGGCCAGCTGGAGCAGGGCACAGGTGATAGGCACAAACACCAACATGTAGAAGCAGCCCAGGCGCAGAGGCGGCTTCCCTAAGCCGGAGGCAACATCAGGCACAGAAACCAGAGAGTCCTTCACAGGTTCCCTCTCGAAAATATCATAACCTGGGGAGGAGAAAAAAGTAGTTCCTTCAGTGTCCGCAGGTGGCTGGTATTGCTGAGTGAGTACAATGATCCACTGATGTGGATCCGAAGCTAGTAGGCCAGTTTGCAATCGCCCATCATGTAGTGAAAGGTAATATTTCTATCAAAAAACAAAAATCAAACCATGTTAACGCTGACTGTAAGTGCTGTCCGTACCTGTGTAAACACAAAGCAGCCAGGTGCCAATCAGGGGGGCGAATGTCTGGCCAGGTTTGGTCAACAAGTTAACCATCCCGAAGAGCAGCGCTGAGGCGGCCTGCTGACGACGATTGACGACAAAGTCCTCGTCCACCAGATCGGAAATAACAAGTTTCAGGAGCTTGCACGTCCCCTCTGTAAACACTCGGTTACTAAGAAGGAAGGCAAAAGAAGACACGTTGCAGTCTGTGTAATGTAAATAGAGGTGTTACCAGTTGATTATCAAGGGCAGGTTGTTCAGTTTGTCTTTACATTATTCCCATTAACAAAGGTGTGTCAATTACCATTCATAATATTCATTTGTTTGTTCCTAAGGAGGGGAATGGGTGCGTTCTCTGATGTAACACAGCATGCTTAGGTGCGCTTGTGTGTTCAAAGCCACATCGCATTACGTGAAACACAGTGAGAACTTTATCACTTGTGGTCGACCAGTGTCAGCTCAGCCGCAAGGTTTCAGACAATGAACCAAAAGCACTCACACATTGTTCAACAACTACCTCAACTGTGAACAATTTGACTAACCACACACTCCGTCAATGTTCGGCTGCTGAGTGCGTAAGAGAGCGTTTGATTATCGTTGTTACCTAAAAGAAAATATTTGACATCAATAATGGATTAAGATGCCTAAACGCCTAAAGAAAACAGAAGAGGGAAGAAGAATCCTCACTTCACATCACTCTATTTTCATTTTATACTGTATTATTTGACTTTATCTATCAAATTCTTAACCATAGTTGCAAAGTTTTAGTGCTTTTACATAACAGTGCTTTATGTTACATTTAAGCTCTTAAAATATCCACAGTATCACATTTGAAAGGCTTTCCATTTGCCAATTGTGGGACCGCCTTTTCTTTCCATCTGTGAATTTCTCCAATGTTGTTTTTAGCCCTTGTTTTCTCTGCAATGTAACTGACTCAGTGTCATTGCAAATGATCGTCACCCCTCAATGATTTCAATAAATGAATGAATGAGTTAAATCAATAAATGAATGAGAATTATTTTGGGTTGCATAATTAAAGGCACAAATCGAAGCAAAAAATAATTTTAGAAGGAATAAAGAAATTGATGTAGCGACGGAAATTAACATGATATCTGAATACTGCTTTTAACGAATGGTGGCTCGACCTCGGACACTACTCGTCCTCTCTGTGTGTTTTAGTGCGTCTGTGTATTCAGTTTGGCAAATATCAAAACCTGAAAAACAAACAAGCAAACAAAAGAGCTGTCACGCATCAGGTCCCTGAAGCGTGCACTGATGTGTGTGCGTGGCCATACCTAGCAATGAAGATGCACAGCAGATAAATGTGGTCAGCCCCCGCCAGCAGCATAGCCACACTAAGTCCCAGTTTGAGCATAAATAGCCAGCGGATAACCTGGTAAACCCCGTAACGCTGGCACAGTGTCAGGAAATACAAGTTGTTGAGGTGGGGGGCAATGTAAGAGATGCCTGCGTGGGAGCAGAAGCAGAGCCATATTTTTAAAAAAAGAATACTCAGCAGAAACAATAGTTATTAAAACAAAAAGACAGCAAATCAATATAAAAATAAAAATCTATTCTGTTTTATGATTCAGGAGATACATTTCAGATATTTCACTGCTTTTCTGTCATGGATGAGGATTTTTGGGGCAAAAATCAGATTAATTCATCGAGCTGCAGCGACATTTTCATCCAATTATTGCCAACTAAAATGTGCTTGTAAGACTAAAAGAAGAACGCATGTCATAAGCCTGCATGATGTAAATAACAGCAACAAGACATTTTGCAATTTCTTTAAACTACGAACCTAACAACATGTGGTAATTTCTGCCCTTTGTGTGGCCGAGCTGTCGGACTACCAAGTGTTGACTTAAAAGACTTGAAAGTGTGAGTTATTTCCTGCCTCTTCGAGAAATCTTACCCAGTAAAATTGAGCCAGTAGAGGCAGAAATATTATCTGACAGGAGATGTTCCAGGAAGAGAGGGAAGAAGTTGCTGTTGAAATGGCAGTGAAACACCTGTAGAGAGAGCAGAGACAACAACATCATGTAAGAGTGGATAAAAACAACACTGTTACTTACTCTTTACTCTTTTTTTCCACTCCACCCCCCCGTCACTTGCTCATACACTATTTTTTCCATGTTAATCAGGTCTTTCCATTGCATCTCTACCAGCACCTGTAGCACTTCCCATGTGATAAGCATCTTACCTGGACAAGGTTCATGGACACAAACCACATGAAGTTCTTGTGTTTGGAGAGCTGTTTGAGGTACTGTCCGATGGTGACGGGTTTTTCTGGATGGGTAAGTGGAGCGTGGCCGACACTCAGCCTGGACAGAGCCAAAGAAAGTGACAAGAGGAGTGAGATAAAAAGAAACATCAACAAGACAGACAAAAAACATTTCAACCAAAGTAATTGAGAATTTAAAGATCTTTAGTAAATCCTTACTCCTTGAGTGTCTGTGCCTCATCCTGTCTGTGAAGGACTTCCTTTTGGAAACGATGGCGTAACAACCGAGACACCAAGAAAAAGCCCAAGATGGAAAAAGCTGCCAGAGTCACGCAGAAGATACGGAAGGAGTAGAAATCCTCCTTGTCCCAGAAGGAGTACGACAGAAAGACAGAGAATGAGCCCAAAGCGCTGAACACAGAGCAGTGGAAGTTGAGGCGCGTGCGATCTGCGGCGGACACGGCGAGGTCGGCCAGCAGGGCGCTGTGGTGGAGGTCCACCAGAGTGAGGAAGCCGTCGTACAGACACAGGCACAGCAGGAACTGCAGTCCCGGTCTGGCCCACGCCACCCAGAATGCCAGGAAGGAGAGAGCGAAGAGAGGGCCATTTGTGGAGAGGGCTTTCAGCCGCTTCAGCACCACCTCTGGAGTTGTGACCGGAGGGCCTGACCTGAGTGGAAAAGCAAACAAAAGATAGTCCCTTTGGCATGGTTGATGTTATACTGTATAAACACCTATAAAATCATAAATAAAAGTGGAAATGCACGTCATTGCTGCACAACATTGAATCACGTTGAAGGATGCAGAACACGTTATCACCTTTTGCAAATAAAGAGTCACGAGTTGCATAATGCTGACGGAACACAAACAAAGATGGCAGCTTTTTGTTTGACAACTGTCGCTCTAATCAAGTGTTTACTTTGCCTCACTCGCGTTACTGCAGCTGATAAAAGCATTTACACTGAAACATTTACATGTATATAAATGTCTTAGCTCTGTGAAGTTGTAGGGCAATGTGTGCAGGAAACACAGTGGTAAAAATCAGCAGGTTAACTGGAGAGCAGGAAGGATTGGAGAGCAAAGGGATGTCAGAATGAGGAAGATGCTTTCTTTCATCCCAGTTTCATCTTACATGAAGAAGTATTTGTATAAATGCAAATATTTTCAAGGGAAGTGTTTTTTTTTAACCATCAGTGCCTTTCAGTTGATAGATGGACTGTGTTTATGCACATCATAGGAACTATATGATACTAAGTCGAGAGAATCACCTGGTGTGAACATTACTTGCTTTTTGTTTTTGCTTGTGAAGCCTCTCTCAGACAGAAGTGCTGTCAAATAATCTGCTAATTTTTTTCTATGATTAATTGATTCAGTCTAAAAAGGAAAAAAAATGTGAAAATACTCTTATACATTTCCCAGCAGTCAGCAGTGACAATTTCAAATTGATAACTATAAATGACAGAGAAAAGCATTAAGAAGCTGGAACCAGCAAATGCGTTGCTTGAAAAGATGAATCAATCATCATCACAGATTTTTATTGCTTGTACATCCAACATGATAGATGAGCTACATTACGTGGTATTGTATCTTCACAGTGGCACTGACATATTTTAATAATGTATCTTCAATATCCTAAAATATTACAATCTGAAAATCAGTCTTTTTTGCTGTGCAAGTGATCTTATTTGTTTTGCAATCTTCTAAACGCTTACGTCACCACAGTGTTTCCTCTGAGAATAAATACGGAAGAAGAAGTCAGAATGGAGACTTACTGCGGAGAGTTGAGGAAGGCGCGATCACTCAGCCAGCCGAAGAGAGGGTCATTCAGACTGTTCCATATGAGGAACACTGTCTGCAGAGCAGAAGACAACAATGCTTAATACAAATCAACAAATAAAGGATGAAGATTGTTTACTGCTGAGCTATAACACGAGGAACACGTGAGATGACTGCGGATCCAAATGAATCCGTACGAAAACTAGAGGGAGGTTTATGTCCTCATTACATTTTCTCCACCCCAAAAGGTTTTAAAGATAAAAATCTGTTGTTGAACATGCTGGACATCTACCAAACTGGTCTGAAGGACACTAAGCAACACTTGCGTGTTACTAGCAAATTCTTGCTACGTTTCATGCCTTGACTACAAATCAAAATTTAGATCACATGTTTAACTAACACAGCTACAGATCAAAGACTTGGTCACTCACCTCTCCCACCCAGAAGGAGATTTTATCGATCTTGTAGATGGACACAAATGTCTCCACGTAGTACAGGAGGAACACATTGTGAAGGATGGAGGTAAACAAAGCCAAAGATCCATAGAGCACTGCAGTGGAGAAGACGCCTTGCCAGAAGCCCCAGACGCTCCTGCCCATTCTTCTGTCTCAATCACTCTGCTCCGTCTCTTCTCTGTGCCAAGCTGCAATCATCTCACGGCCTGGCCGACCCAGGGTCACCACCTCATCCTCACCTGCAAACAACAAGTGAATAAATACACAGAGACTTGACAGGAACATTCATCAAGTTGTTTGACTCAGACAATATATACTTTCACCATGAAGATAACTCTGAATCTTAATATGCTTGAGATTTAGCCGTGTCTTACTGGAAGTTAGTACACGGTTTTAGCACGAGCCCCACAAAGTCATATGACTCTGTCTCTGTAGAGTTTGAGCCGACCAAAGAGGAGCTATTTCCATAGCAGCAGTACCGTAAGTACTCATTAAAGTTGGTTAGGCTGGGGGCCACAGTTCCTTTCTCCTCTGGACCACACCCAGATTTAGTGTGTGAGTGTGTGTGTGTGTGTGTGTGTGTGTGCGTGCACGCGTCAACTGTTATTCCCCTCAGTTATTTTCATGAGCACTCCTCTAACACACCACCACTGTGTCCCCATAAAAAGCTGGTCTTCTTCACAGTAAAATGGCATAAAAAGAAAAGTTATACGATACCAAAGTCATTCGTTTTAGGCCAAGTTCTTTCATTGTGCCTTATTGCCCTCAGGTGTGACATTCAACACTGCATTCTTAAGGTGTTGTGGATGAGTGTCTGTAAATGCTAAGGGGAAAGTTACTTCTTACAAGAAGGAATGCGCTGGCTTAAAATAGCACATATTTAAAGTTGTCTCCATGTCACACATCCTTGTGAAGTTCTGTCTTTTGTCAAACAAACTGAGTTCCCTTCCATGAATGCAAATCCTGCCGTATTTCTCTTTTAGTCACCGGGATTGTTTCACTTCCCTTTTGTAGTCCCTGCTGCAGTCTCACACGCAGCACCCTTGGGAGAAGAATTCACTTACAACCACCAACAGGCATCGTACTTCACAGTCGCACCTGACTCCCACAAGCTCAGACCTGCCTCAACTATGAATATAAACATTCTCTCATATCTTCAGTGGAGAAAGCAACATTACATCTCACAATAACAGTGTTTCAAGGCATTGTTTGATACGTTCAGAAAGAGACGACCACAATGAGGTGTCTAAGCAACGTTGCAAACCCGCAGCTTCATATCACGATCTGAGTGAGAGAGAAAACTTGGCGAAAAGCAGCCTCCTTGGAGTGCAACAAAAAGCCAGTTCCAGCCCTGTTCCTATCAGATCCGAACGCTGAGGCAGGATAACTCTCATCTGGCTGCACCAGATCACATCTCTAGCACATATCTTACTAAATCAGAAGTGCTCTACTTGGCAAGAGGCGACAGAGCGGGACTTGCATCAACAAATATCCAATTCATGTCCTCTCAGCCACAGCAGATTCGGAGAGGAATCTTACTTTGATTACTTTGTTGTATTCCCTCTGATAGCCAGAAGATAAAGCGGCCAAACATGGTGACTGAGCTGGTGACACCTGATCTCAGAACAGATTGGGGAACATCCGCCATCCCATGTATCACTTGTTGCATACACAGAGATTACACAGTTCATGTGGGTAATAATGTTGAAACTGAAAGCAACAATCCTGCTCAAAACGTCTGTTAAAATCAACAACATGCACTACCAGTATTAGCATTTGTTAGCAATGTCACAAATCAACGAACATGTTGAATAAGCATTCATAGCTTCCTGTAATGTAAGTAAGCCATAACATAACACGCTGTAAAAGAGAATATCTAACAAGGAGTGTCTCCCTTAGGCTGCTAGATTGAGAACCAGGTCTCAAACAAACAAATTATTCTGATAATTAACATAATTCACCAACGTTAGAGCTTCTGGTTACAACCAGCTAACTAAGCTAGCAAGATAGCTAGTTAATTAATAGTCTTGGGCGACCGTTACTGTCGTATTCGGCCATTAAAAACAACAGCTAACGTCACTGACGTCGTGTAACAGTTAGTCGGCTGCGTCGTCTTACCATAAAAAAAATAAATCGATAACTACCTGTTATGATTATATCTGTGACTCGGCTGGAAATCGCAGCCAATTACCGCTAATGGTTAGCGCTAGCTAGCCTTAGTTAAATGCTAGTACTAGCTAACTGGTAAGTTGACAAAACACATTTACAACTAGCTTCGAGAATATTCGGACATGATATGCTGAAATATGTTAACGTACCGACAGGAAAGCTGTAATCCACGCCGGATGAATCGCGGCTCGGTGGGAAGCGGGACGTGTTTTGCTCACGATCCTCTGTTAGTCAGCGGCGGCGGTGTCTCGATCACTGGACGACCAGCACGACGCAGGCAGACGGACCACGTCATGACAGTTACAGCTGGTTACTCACAGCCGTGACGACACGAGACCTCCAGCTGCCGCTCTGCTCTTCTTCTACGGAACTTCCGGTGTAGTGCCAAAACAAGTGATTACAGCTCCTACCTTGTGACTGAAAGGTTGTTTCTGCATCAAAATGACTTGATTTCATTCTTAATGGTTATATTTGACAGATTATAGTCCACTCATCCCTTTCTACCTGTTGAAATACCTTCAAAGGGCCAATACAACCAATAAAAGGCTGTATTTCACCTGCTGAAAAGTGATTCCAGCTCCTACCTTGTGGCTGAAAGGTTGTTTCTGCATCAAAATTACTTGATTTCACTCTTGATGTTTACTCCACCCTCAGAAAATTGTTTGCATGGAGTTAAAAATAGATGTTAAACAGAATGAACTATTTACATTGATTCAACGTCAAATATTTAGTGTGATCGACTACCATTTCTTACAATGTACCTTTAGAGAAGTGGTATACATACATTTGTGTATACATTTCCATGTAAAAGTGTGTCTGATTGGACACACTTGAAACGTATTTCGTTTTCAATAGTGTTGCTATATCTTCCCTTGAAACTTGTCTGTAAAATGAATTTATTTTGGGGTTTTTCCATCGCTTGAACAATCAGAGAGTGAATATCTGACTAACACAGCAAAAGCCAGTGACGTAACTGGCTGATTATCTCTAAATGGGTCTGTTATCTGGGTAATTATCCACAGATACCTTCTATCAAAGCTGTATTTTGAGAGGAAACTTTTCTTAACATGTGAACTAGATTTGTATATTGACTTATATATGTACATACCAGTAGACCATTTCATGTCCTCAATTATCTAAAGAAAGGATAAGACTAAGAAAGTTTCTGACTTTGTCTTTCCATCTCTTCTCCAGTAGGGGTCAGTCACAGGGCATAGATGAACTGATACGGATCAGACTTACAGACAGCTGAAACATCAGAAGAAATTCTAATAAAGCCTCTGATTTCTTTGCACATGTAAACATTAAAAACAAGTTATCAAATGATTATGGTTTCAGAGCAGTGGTCCCATCGAAAAACAAAGCTGGTCCTGTGCACAACATGCCCAAAGGTGGAAAATGAGGAAGGACGGAACAGATATTCTTACATTTTGAGGGAGTGAGTCCATGAAAGCAGTCTGCAAGTTTAACAAAAAATCTGATTCATTTTTGTTAGTCTGAAACAGACTGTTGGTGGAACATCTTCACTTGTAAAAAAAGTCCCCAGACTCCCTTTAAAAATCACTTAATTTTATGAGTTGTTGAGTTTTGAGACACTTTATAAATGTTTTAAAACAGGGTTTATGACAAATTCTTAATAATTTAGGCTTTCCTGTAAATTCAGCAAATGCTGTACATGAAGATATTTCTTTATTTGTGGAAAACCATCGCAAGTGTATACTCGAGTGATGAGCTGAGAGCTTTCCCTCTGTGATCAGATCACTCAGGACAGATGTTAATATCAGTTGATATCAAGAAGAATTATGCCAAGTTTATGACCTTTTCAAAGAAACTTAATAACATGTAATAATGTCTGAAAACACATCTTTTTTAAAGGGGAACTATGTAGTTTTGGAATCAGGACTCGGGAATATTCATTGATTCCATGAGTGAATAAACAAGCTGTTCTCAGAGGAAAATAAGGTCCCAGAAAACACAGTTTGAAGTTACAAAGATGGCAGGGTCCGCCACATATCAAAAAACAAACAAACAAACAAAAAAAAAAAACAGTATTAAATTGTTTTGTCCTTTAAGCTTTAAGTTAAGTTAGTTTATCCAGTCAGGAAAACAAAGAGAGTTTGTTTATTGAGTTTGTTTGGTGTCAGCGAAGATTTTCAAAATTTCTTCCGCAAAACTACATAGTGCATCTTTAATGAAAACAAAATTTTAATAACATAATGTTACTTTTTCGTTGGTTTGTTTTTGCTTAGGTTTGCATTATGTGAACTATACTTCCTTAATTTGAAGTCACATGTTTACTTTTTTATGCTTACATCGATAAAGGGCGTGGCTTATTTTACCCATTGGCTCTACTTATCCCCTACAGAATATTGTTGGCCTGTAATTGATGATAACCAGGATACAAATGAGAGTTATTCTTGTGAGATACGTTGTTGTTTAAAAAGAATAAATGCTCCTAAATCAACGTTTCTGTCTCACAACAACAGAAAGCCACATGAGGAAGCCATGTGGTCATAAAATAAGGCAGGTCAGCTTATATAGGCTATGAATCCAGTGTGTGTGTGTGTGTGTGTGACAGGGAGGTGGGGGGAGACTTGGTTGTGTGTGTGTGTGTGTGTGTGTGTGTGTGTGTGTGTGTGTGTGTGTGTGTGTGTGTGTGTGTGTGTGCATTGGGTAACTGCAGCAGCAGCAGCAGCAGCAGCAGAGGAGCTCGTGTTTCGCCGCGGAAAGGACGAACCAGAGGATTTCTGGTGGACTCCAGGAAACACGCAGGTGAGTCAGTCTCTGCTTCTTTTCACCATCTCACCATCTCTAATGTTTCTTTTCACACTTTTTTCTCCGCCCCAAACACACACTCTGGTCTGTACGTGTGTCTGCGCTCAGGTGAAGGTGATTAAAAAGAAGTGCGCGGCTGTGTTTTGTCTCGCGGTGCTGCAGTCCAGGTCGGACAGGTGCACATGGGTGGATGTTCAGACACGTTCTGAACCTGTTCTGGAAGTTAAACGTAACAATGGATCACAGCTTTGTGTGCGGTATTCTTACGAGCTGACTGCATTGGTTGGACTGAGGATCTCATGTTAGCCCGACGTGTTGCCGTATGCTGCTGTTTTTAGGTGTGTTGCTGTATTTCTGTGAGCTAAAGAAGAAGGTGAATGGAAGCTGATGAGACAAAGAGCGGTGGAATGACAGGAGAGAGCCTGTTAGAATGATCTTCAGTGGTTAAATGCGGAAAAGTTCATTAAACGTATTAAAATTATTATCTTCAGAACTTCTAAACTGATAGAGCTTTAACTATGGTCATGATTGAGGTTAATAGATTGATTAACTAAGCTGATTAACACTGTCTGATAAAGGGTGGTTTAAAAGCTGTTACTTGTGGCTTTATTAATAGTTAAAGCATCATTTATTAACACTTAATAAGTTATACATAAACCTTTAAGACATTTTGGGTTGCCAGGTTGTAAGACATCTCCCTGTATGTAGATCCATTACCTGAGTAAAAGTAAAATAATGTAAAATACGCCATTACAATTATAAGTCCTGCATTCAAACTACTGTGTTTCAACGAGAACACATATATTATATTATTGTATTATTGCTAATAACATGTTAAAAGTAAGTCAGTATCATAGGTAGTTCACGGTGGAGCCATTTTTAATCTATTTATTCACTTTTAGATGTTTTTTACTATAATAATCAGCGTACTCTATAGTTGAATTCAATTTGAAAGGTAACTTGTAACTGCATTGTTAGATAATATGCGAAAAAGCACCATTTGATATAAGTTTTGAGGGGGCAACTGAAACATCTTCTCTTATTTGCTTATTCAAATACCTGAAAACACATTAGCTACACTATCTAACATAAAGAGTTACATGTGATTTAGTGTGAAGAAAATGAAGACTGGTGACAATTATTAATGTGTTTTAGTGAATTAAGTAGTAAAGAAATGTCAAAAATACTTACTGAAGTTTATCCACCAACAACAGGCTCCAAAATGTGCTTGTATGTGTCTATATGTGCTTCTATAACATATTATTAATAATACTGAAGTTACATAATCGTATTTACAATGATACATTTTTGTAGACTGAAGGGTTTTGTCCCCCTGTGGTTCAGTATTTCTATATTCATGGCAACTTAAAGTGGCAACCTGGAAAAACGTTTTCTGAAAGCAGTGATTGCAGGTGTGTTTTCGGGCCTCACTGCTTCCCAGAGATCCAGTGTGACGTCAGTTGGCAGCTTTGTCACGCCTCCATAACGACGGCACATGAAATTGATTGGCATCTTGACTGTTAAGATTTGAAATAATTAACTCCCAACGCTAGCAGCGACCAGGACAAATAAAACTGTGATGTCACACTCTCTCTGGCCGACCAATCACTGCTCGGTGAACGTGCCGTTTGTGAGGTCGCCACCCTGTTTACATCTTCGGTATTACAGCAGATGCAAAGGGCTTTCATCAGTGGGCCATATGCTCAATCGTCATTGTGTCACCTCATTCGACAATAAATACCATAAATAACTCAACAGATATTTATTTACATGAAAATCTGAGATTATTACTTTTGCACATGCTCTGCAGAGGCCAACAAGACAGACAGATGTTCTCTGGTATTATGTCTCTCCTGTAAACATACTGATTGTGCAGCTCATCTTATACCATGGTTTTGTAAAGGTTTGGTAGAGCACTTGGTTGTTGCAATGTCAATCATTCCTGTGTTGGTTTCGATAGTTTGGATAGGCTACATCATTAACAGCATACAGGAGGTCAGAGGTCAAACTGTCCTATTGAATGAAGACCTAAAAAGACCAAAGAAATGATGATAAACCGCAGGAACAACAAAGAAAACATAATTTACTTGTTTACTAACCTTTGATAAAGCCAGTTTTTGCACATCTTAATACGCAAAGCGTGTTTTATTATAATGGTGTACAGATGACCAATTTACACTTTGGAATATGTGACAAATTAACAGCAAGTATGTGCAAATTAGTTTGTAGATTCCAGCTCACAGAGGCGGAAGTGAGCTGTTTTTCTAGAGTTAGCTCTCATTTACAAATGAATTTAAAGACAAACAAGTCATAGATTGACCTTTGAGATAATTCCTCTTACTTTTCAAATCAAAATGAAAGTTATTTTATCAGATATACTGAATGATTTGCAGTTGAGGTGGCTCTGGTGACGGCTCCATCTTCCTGTATGATTCAACCTCAGGAAAGACAAAGATGGGGAGATAATCTGTCAACACATATTATGCAGAGATACATTTAATAATAGTTCAGGCTCACAGCAGAAAAAAAGCCTATTTGAATTTCCCTGCCAGCTATAAATATATATATATATATATATATTTATATATCCGTCCCTCTGGGTCCCAAAAAATCGTAACACACTCTTATTATTTATTATTTCAGTATGATGAAATGATTTCCAGCTCTATCTGATAGATAGAACAAAACAGGACACCGCTTCCTCCGTAAATTCTGGACATTTTCGATGTATGAAGATGCAGATTATTTGCGACACAATCATAATTTCATGCTTCTCTGAAAAGATGTGTCTAAAGATTTCTCCACATCACGGTGAATCAGGCCCACAGGGTGAACCCACTCATTCTTCCTTTAATGTGCGAGTAATCTCATTTATGGTTCAGCTGCATGCCAACTCCCAGCGGTTCAGGATAAAGAAAGAAGAAAAGAGTATCATAACCGAGGATGGCTTAGATATTATATAATCCTTTTATTAAAGTCTTTGTTGGCTGTTGGCTTTATCACAAACATTATCAGAAATATGGTCCAGTCTTCTGTGGTTTAAGTGCTAACCTTTGACAGACAGTACAAAAATATCTCACCTGTTTTATCGATTTTTCTGCAGAAATGTCACACTCGATATTCTGCAAACCATTCAGTGCAGCCTGACAAGGGTTCGCAAAGAAAACAGCTTCATCAACGTCTTTATTTCACTGATATTAGACTTAAATGTCCAAAGATCTGTGGTAAAACCAGCCCCACGGATCGATAAACATTAAGAAACTGAGACGCAGCCTGCTGTTTTGTTCGATTCGTCTGTTCTTCCATCATGCATGACACGTCGGTCGTGCCAGTGCCAAGGCAGATGTGTTTACCTTTCCCCTCCTGGAGCTCTCGAGCTTTCATCAGTGTTGTCAGCGTGCTTGCCAGCTCCTGTAGACCAGTATACATACACGACGCAACTGCAGATGTGTTGAAACAACGGTGTGTTTGCTGTGTGTTACATGAGGGCAGCAGCTGACAAAACCACATTAATGAGCTGTTCGCTGGTGGATCTGCGGCTCTCTGATTTGGCAGACGGTGGTTTGGGAGACAGTCATCAAACAAGACTCATGCTGCTATGTTGCAATGTTGTTCTGTTGCTATGTTGCTCTTCTCTCAGTTGTGATATTAAAGGGGAACTTTTAAACATAAAAGTGTGTTTACAGGTCTTGGGGAGCGCTGCTGCTTAAAAAGACTTGTATAAAAGCCTTTTGTGGCTCCAGGAAGAGCTGCACAAAATCTGGTGCAATGGCTCAATGTCCCATCTCATCAAAAACATTCAGTGGTTTCACGCTTACAAATGTTGAAACACAGTTCCCCCTTCCATCTTCTGACAGGAAAGTCAGCAGATGCAGAAGTTTGGGTCTCCACCTAGAAAGAAAGATCTCCACACAAAGACAGAAGCATTATCTTTTGCTTTGTGGCTCATCTTTTGGAAAATTGTATCAAATATCAAGAGCTCACAATCCTCACAGAAACTCTGACCATTTCTGTACATCTGAGATGGATTTCTGCTGTATTTACAGTTTCTAGTTCCACCATTTTAGTGTGATTGTTTTGACCTTTGGAACAGTAGTTCTATTTGCCAGGATGACAAACCTCAGTTCCTCACCTTTAACCTTGTTTAGTAAAATTCATGATTCCAGTTTAAAAGGTCTTTTGGACTCTTCAGTCTGAGTTAGGTAACACGGCGATAACAGGTTTTCTTAAGCAACAGCATGGATTATATTAAAAGCAGACATGAAATTGCTCTGGATGAGCAGGAGATGAGAGGATCCCTGCACCATCACTAACTTTTACCCTTCTCATCTCCCACTTTGTCATCTTATGGGTTGATTTCAAAGCTCAGCACCCAAAGTGCTAACGGAGAGGTCATTAGCCTCATTGTGCTTCGTGCTGCGAGTGATTAGCAGCAGCAGCCGTGGAGATTAAACCGGGAATTCTCCAGCGTCACAGTGCGGCAGAGCGGGATTCGCAGTGTTGACCCTTTGATCAGTGACGGAGCCAGAGAGCGGGCAGCCAGGCGGAGATTGTGCTGATGGCACGGCGCCTAATCTGTAGATTATCCGTCATGCTGCTCCAGTGTGCACACGGCTAATTAAGAAATGGGAGTTGTGTGTTGCAATATCGCATCGCAGGGGCACATGATTTAACTCCCATAACTTTTTAGAGGGTCTTTTATGTAGCAGCACCTCTTGTCTTTCACTTTGCCTAATTGGTTGTAATCAGAGAGTGATGATGCGTATCAGAAAGTAATTTTCTGCCCGTGCTGTCAAGGAGGCAGGAAAGTTCATACTTGGTATCTCCTCAGCAGAGTTAGTGGTGGATGTTTTGAAATAATAATATAAGACATCATTAGTGTAAACATTAAGAACATGAAGTTTGACTTAATGACCTCACTGCAAAAAGATCTTCTTATCAAGGTAGATTATACCTGTAAGTCAGTTTTAAAGTGTTAAAGCTTTGAAGAAATGTTGTGGCTATGTTATGAAGTTAAGTTTACTTGGCTGTATTGGTACATTAACTTAAGTAAAGGATCTGATCCACTCCATTCAGTGTTTTCCCCCTCAGGTAGAAGTGTGTTTGTTCTGTAATGATCTTTTTGTTTTTAATTGATCTCTCTGAACTCCAGTTCCTCCTCAGGACAGGAGCGTCTCACGCTGGTTAATTTCTCTTTTACAAACGTGTTTTTTCTCCTTCTCTTCTCAGAGTGTGTTCTCAACTGAAGGATAATCAAAGAGCCTCCGTCTGTTGCTGCTGGGCCTGAAGATACACATTTCCCACACATTTTGTGTGTTTGACAAATTGCATCTGAGGCTGATCTTGGACCAGGTCTGTGTGTTAAACATGGGAGACCAGAGGTCAGTCCGGCCCTTCCTGCTCCTGCTGCTGCTCCTCACGCTCCTCGCCAGGCTGTCACAGCTGTGGGCCTTCCCCTTCAGCCCGTCCCTGGACCTGGACGTCACTCCCAGGACGACTGTCTTCTCCAAAGGTGAGGGGCAGACACAATATTTCATGTGTTTCAGCACTGGATCTGCTTCTTCTTCTCATAAATCATTAAAATCTAAACACACAGACATGATACACATAATGTGAGATCTTGATTTGAGTTACATTTTCTGAAATACCATAAACTCCAATATCCAATGTGAATAAATATGAATAGATATTCTTAAACTAAAGTGACGGCGATGTCGGACAGTAGCAAACAATATCACTGAGATCACTTTTAGAAGGATGTGATTAGTGATAGAAACACTGACAACTGTTAATACTCCATCCAAATTAACAAGGGCATCATATATCTTCAGTTTGGGGAGATTCATTGAGAGCTTGTAATACTGTTTTCTAACTGTAGACGACTTCTTTTGTGTATGCGAATAAATGACATTTAGGAAACCATTTTTAGGTGGTTCACTCTAATAACACAGTCTTGGCTGTTTATCCAACTTGTTAAATGCTTCTCTATCATATATCAGGCTGCACATTTCTCTTTAAGACAAACACATTTTTCTGAGAGACGATAGCAAACGTTCTTTGGTGCTGATGTGGTCTCTCTTTGAGAGTCGAGAGGATAATATGTGTTGATTCATACAAAAGTATGGATAACATTTGTTGAGTGTTGGATTCTCATAACTTTATAAACAGATACTTATTGTTTTCTCGTTTCTGTGCAAAACGTACAGCAGGTCATGAAATATCCATTCTATTAAGCTGCCAAACACAGCTGGAGCTCACAGAGCGAACTTGGTGCCACCGTTCACAGAACGTCATCAGTCTTGATTCGCTCATCATTATCGTTGTAGTTGTTATCGTGATCGTTGTTGGTGTCATAGGCCCTTAAAGTAACTGGGCTCAAGTTGTAGCTCACAGTGTAACTTTTTGAATCCATGATGACATTATGCTTTCTGATCACGTTCGTCAAAGATAAATGGGAAATGAAAATGCAAAAACATGGCTCATGATTATCCCCCAGAAAGAAGTAAGACAGTGAGTGATAATGCTGGGAGGGGACGGAGGGAGGCCACAGTGTCACACTCTGAAAACCTCTATGCATCTGTGCAAAACACACGTGCACGAGCCCACCAGACGCTCACCTCGCTGTCCTTATTTGATGCCTCTCCGCCTCCTTCCTCCCCTGCCTGTTAAAGAAGTGGCACAGTTTTCGAAGTCGGCCCTGAAGACAGCTCCTTCATGCTCAGAGTTATTAATCGCCTCTCTCAAGCCCTGTCCTAGATCACACGCCTCAGCAAACACTTCTAATGAAACAATAGACAAGAGGCCCCCATAAAAGAGGACCTGAGCACGGTAGATCTGATTAGTGTACGTGCGGAAAATACTGCTGAATAGGTGTATTTTGGCTCAGGGTGTGTATTTACGCACATCATCTGCACCTTCCTCCTCCTTGCTTGCCGCCAGCTCACCTTTCCCCTCCCTTCTTCCTCCTCACTCCTCATCACTGCGGCAGAGGCTTCCACTGCAGCTGCAGCGAGAGGGGAACTCCAGCACCGGCAGGCCGATCGGACGGCTGCGCTCTTACCTCCACTCCTCTCCACCCCTCTGTCCGCTTCTCTTCATCCCTCTGAGGACGAGTATTATTAGAGGAGGGGTGGAGTGAACAGGGCCAGCAGAGCTCTCCCCCGGTGCAATGTCACGAGAGTGTTGCAGCGTGAGATGATGTTTTCGGAAACGTTTCGCTCCACGTTCTGAGTCACAATAACTTAAGAAGAGAGACGAGGACGAGCCACTTTTTTTTTTGTGTTGTGTTTGTTTGCTGCCTGAGAGGAATTGTGGGTGAAATGAATGCAGCTTGGTGGAGACGAGGAGAGAGAGAGAGGATGTGATCATGTGAATATGCTCCCTTAAAGGTCTGAGTTTGGCTTCACAATGAGCTGATTTGTTGTGCTGTGGAGAATATTTAGGAAGAAGTATTTATGGCAGACCCTGCAGCACTGAGAAATGCACAAATACTGAACATCGCACCACTTTTAAAGCTGCTATTGAGGAGCTTTTCACTGCATCCAATGGGATCTGACAGGCAGCTCTGGACTGGGTACTTGTATCCCAGCAGTTAATTGTCAACCAAACGAAAAGGACACAGTCGATTAACTGAGAGGAGTTCATTGGTTGGGGTATAACTCATTAGGCCTCGTTAAGTGAGTTCTAAGCACCTCGTGGACAGATCTCATTTTCTAGTCTGCCATGCCGCTGGCTATTTATTTACACATCTCTGAGTCCGCCTCAGATTATAAATCATACATGCTGGTGCTCACTGTGGCCACTTTTCTGTGCGGCAGCCAGAGTCCCTCTCTCATCGCAGATTTTATTTTTCCCTGTGCCCTCGCAGAAACTTGTCCTTGACCTACTTTCTAATCATCGGGGGAGTGCATGTGAGAGTGCAGGCTGTGCACGTGTGTCAGCATGCGTTTCATCAGAGTACAGTGTGTGTGTGTGTGTGTGTGCGTGTGTGTGTGAGGAGAGAGGGCTGTTTGGGCATGCATTCAGTCACATCATGCACAATCTGCACACCGTCAGTTTCCCTGTGGTGACACATGTGTCTCCAGCGGGGGAGGGAGACGGGCGAGCTAAGACTCATAAATGAAAACGTGTCTGCAGAGGTGTGTATGGAAATAGGATGGATGTCGTACGTGGGTGTCACTACCTATGGGAGACACCGTGGGAGGATTTATATTATGTTTCTCAGCAAGGTTGAGGGGGCGCTCGTTAATTTACAGTGTGCTTTGCAGTTGGCCCTCGTGAGTGGGAGTACAAGGACATCACGTATCAGAGGAAGATCAGACTTAAAAGATGGAAGATGACATCAGATGACTTGATGCACAGTGGAAATATCAAGGGACGACCTGCTATAGAAGGAACGAGGTCCTTACAGCTGTAACATCTTACCAGTAAATGCTCTACTTTTCTAGCCTGTAAGCGGTGGTGGTATTAAGTATTCACATCCACTACATTAATCAACACTATGATGTTAAATCACTATGTGCTCCAGAGCGATTTAGTGTCTTTCGGCTCATCTAAAACCATTTTAAACTACCTGTTAGCAATTAGCTGCTGGACATATTGGAGCATTTAGCAGCTAAAGAACCAGATATCTCTGGATGTATAATGAGAGCTGGATGCAAAAGCAGGAAACCAAATCCAAGTGTCAGTAAATATGACCTAACCAGCTCACAATGTAGCTACAAGATGTTTATGTTGGCTGAATATTTTTGACTGCAGACAAGATCAAAACGTTATGTCTCATATCTGAATAATAAGAGTATTAGAAATAATATATCAAACTATAACATTTAATGAATCCAGCTCAGCCTCTACAATCAGTCAACTTAACAATACATTTCGCAACAGAATTTTAATTTGCTATTTTGTCAACGACTAATAATTTTAGTCATTTTTAAGTAAAAAAATGCATTTCCTGGTCAAAGCTTCTTAAATGTCAGGATTTGATTCTTTTCTCTGTCTTACATGATTGTAAACTGAATAATTGTGTGTTTTGGAGAACTGGTTGGACACATATAATCAGATAATCGAGGAGCTAATCATCATATCAATCAATAAAATAATCAGTTGTAGCCTTCAGTGTCTGTGTGAGGCTTTAATGAACAAATCTGACGACTCAACTAACATTTTGTCGAGACGGTGTAGCTGTTTTCGTCTCCCAGAGGTGAGATTAAAGCTTGACTGTGTTCTGAACTCTTTCTTGCCTCTGCCAGCCAGACCTGAAGTAATGTAGTTGTGAAATATTGATGCACTGTAAGTCGTTTGTCGCTGCTTTGACAAGCTGAGATGGCAGAAGAGGCCTCAGTAGTAGGATTTCTTAAGGTTAGCACTATTATTACTGTGGCAGAGGTAATAAACCCCGTCGACTTCATGCTTTTTTTTTCTTGTAGATGAGGACTTTTCTTCATCCAGTGTGGTAATTACAGCTTCAAGGAGACAGGACACTCATGGTCACCAATTTACTGTTCAGTCAAGTCTATTATTGTCTTTGGAAAAGAGCTTTAACAGCAGCATCTGCTGCATATTGAACACAGAAAACACTGATAATTTCCTCACATTATCTCAGCTTTGACTGAACTTGTTTACTGTGTATCTCAGCTGTGTGAGAGCGTTGTTGCACCACGTTAACATAATTTGTTTTCCCCCCCTTTTTATTTCTCTCTCTGTGGCGACATTTCATCCTTTGGACCTTTAAATCTACTCAGACCTCCATTGTGCTTTGATGTTACTCCCCTCTGATTGTGCTGATCTGTGGTTCTGACAGTTTCTTATTGGTGATTCGCTGATAGCATTCAGCAAGACCCGAAATAAGACGGGGACTGTTTTGTGCAGTTGGCTTTCTTTCATGACATGAAAGTCTTGGCTGTCTTTCATCTCACTCTGCAGTCTCCCTGGTTGAACAAAGTTCTACGAAAGTCTTGGATCCGTCACAAGCTCTGGAAAAGGTTCTGTTTTTGTGTCTGTGTAAGACTGCGGTAAACACAATGCTGCCTCTTTGACGTGATACTCAACAAGAGATCTGTCATCAGGAGCTGAGTTCACACAACTGAGGTGGAAGTTCATATTCTTCTTAAACCACAAGATTCCTGGTGAATATTGGTTGATTTCAGGTGCGTATAGGTTGAAATGGATTTGCAAATTATCAGTTTTTAAAATTTATGTTTAACATAAAAAATTATATATATTTTTGGAATGAAATTTCTTAGTAAAATATGTCTTGATTTGAAATACATAAGAGGAAAAGTAAACTGTCATCAGTCACCCACACTAGCAAGACAGATGAAGATAACTTGACCCGATCCAGAATCGACCCAGACAAACCCAAATAGAAAGCAGAGCACGGACACTGGCAGCAGAGTGATGAATAAACAAGCAGCCACAGTCATAAACAAAAGCAGCATTTTTTTTCCTGCTCCACACAGTTCACACCTTCTGTCTGGTGTCGAAAAGCACCAGATGGAGGAAACTGCAAACCACAAAAACTGTGAACGGTTTAAAATATATCCACCTTCTAATGAGGAAATGGTCGCTGTGGATTATCCGGCTTAATCGGGACTAGTGTTGTCAAAAATATCAATTCAGAAGCTGGGGCTGGTAAGAATGTAGAAACTATCAGAAGCAGGCTGAATTTTGAAAGTATACTACCGAGAAATCCAGTCCAGTCTTGTTGCTGGCGTATTAACTCTTTTATTGGGCTCAGGGGCTGTGTGCTTTGTGCTAACGTTAGCTGCTACAGGAGTCTTGTTGCTGGCGTATTAACTCTTTTATCGGGCTCGGGGGCTGTGTGCTTTGTGCTAACGTTAGCTGCTACAGGAGTCTTGTTGCTGGCGTATTAACTCTTTTATTGGGCTCGGGGGCTGTGTGCTTTGTGCTAACGGTAGCTGCTACAGGAGTCTTGTTGCTGGCATATTAACTCTTTTATTGGACTCAGGGGTTGTGTGCTTTGGGGTACTTGGTTACCAACTAAGCGACAGTATGTCAATGCCATTGCTGCTCACTTGTTTTTTGGTTCTGGGGCTATGTGCTTTGTGCTACAGAGTTAGCTAGCTGCTAAAGAGCAGGCTCAGTGGCTGTGTATTGTGAGTTCAGCACATTGTAAACATGGAAGCACAATAAGACGACTGGATGGACTTAATGGAGGCCTGTTACAGTCACAGTTACTGGATTTCTTTCTCCTATGACTCAACAAACACACAATTATTTTCTGCTATTAGTTTGTTTGACCAATGGCACAGCTCCTGTATCTGCCTGTAGTAATTGGCAGCAGTATGAGCATGAAAATACAGAGGCGATGTCCTGATAAAGAAAATAATAGACTGAGTAATAATGGAGGGAATGACGGAGGAAACAAGACTCTTCCTCGCATTCTCTGCCTCATATTTTCCTACACCCGGGCACCCAGTTGTGTATTATTCCTTACGTAATGATACACAGTCATGTTCTTTGACTCTTGAGCCTGTTAAAGAAATGAAGAGATGCTTATATAATGTGATAAAGTCAACAACTGAGGCTTCTGACACTGTCCAAAGAAGTTAAGTCAGTCTGCCCTTCTAGCGTTCGTTCCCAAATCGTTTTGTGAGCACGTGTGTGTGTGTGTGTGTGTGTGTGTGTGTGTGTGTGTGTGTGTGTGTGTGTGTGTGTGTGTGTGTGTGTGTCACATGGCCTTCATAGTGTGTCGAGTGATCAGTGAGTCACACAGAGAAGTCACACACTCTGATGACCGTGGTAAACGCACACAAACACACGCACAAACATACAGTGGATTTACTATCATCTTGGGCCCCACACGGAGGATTACGGAGATGTCTGAGCGTGAGCGAACACATTCTGGACGAGCCACCTGTGACGGCTCAGCACTGAGACTCCAACACACACACACACACACACACACACACACACACACACACACACACACACTCGTCAGATCCTCTGAGTCACTGACAGAGATGTCTTCACTCGTCTTCAAGAGACAGATGAAGGGTGAAATAACTGTGAAGTGTGTGTGTTTGTGTGTGTGTGTGCCCAGAGGAAAACCCGACAGATGTTTCTGAGGGGCAGATGTTCTGACCTCCTCTTACCCTTATTGAACGATGTACTCTGATCATTAATGCAAACAGGTCTGCTTTAGATACAGACACACACACACACACACACGTGCATATAGGATAACAACAGTAAATAGAAACCAGCCAGCGGGCTGAGAGGCTTCTGGCACACCTCAGCACTCTGTTGACTTTCCTTTATTGATTTCACAGCAAAGCACAAGGTTCTGAGTGAGTGTGTGTGCGTGTGCGTGTGCATGTGTGTGCGTGTGTGTGCATACAAAACAGTGGCTTGAGGGCAGAGTGAATCAAATCAACATGGGTCTGTTGCTAATTTACTGGGTATATTCATGGTTGTGCTAATGCTGATAAAAATGTTTGAGCTGCTGGAATTTTAGGTTTTTTTATCAAATGGATTATGTTTCTATCTTTAAAGCTGCACTAACCACTATGCTGATATTAATGGTGGATCAGATGAGTGCATGTAATGTGAAAGGAGGCTCTTGTAGCGACAAACTCACTGAGGATTTTAACCCGACACAGTAGTTTCCTTTTTCTTAGTTTTGTTTTAGATGTATTGTCTTCATTCATTCTTTTGTTAAACAGTGAAGACAACAACTCCCATGATCCTAAGCTATTTTACAACATCAGGAATTTTAGAAACATTTTTAATTTGATGGAAATGTATCTCTCTGTCATGCTCTTACTAGGTTGATATGACATGTTATGAATCCTGGACAACCACAGTCAGTTTTTTTCTGGCCTAACCACCGAACTTTAACCGCTGTAAGATAAAAACTTACATTTTTGGAACAGCAATGTCGTCCCACTGAGAGTGGATTCAGATCAGAAGTTTTTTGTCTTTTAATTTGGAGGAAGTTTGTGAAAATGCAATTCGTACCTCTGCTTCGTGGCATATAAATGTTCAGTGTCTGCAAAGACGACCATGTTCTTATTTCTCTCTCATGCAGCTGATTTCATAGCACAGCTGTGATTTCAGCCAATTTACTTCCAGACTAAAGTAAGCACAGGTTCGCTCTCCAAAAGTCTGAGGGGGTGTCTGGTGTTTTAGGAAAACGAGCCAACAAGTCAGCGTCCGCCTGCATTAAACAACACAGAGTCTGACCACGCCAGGTCTGAGATCAAGGTCGCTCTGCCTCTGCTGCCTCGGGGCCGGGGACATTTCGTACGTCACCGCGGTCCTTCTCATCAGCAGTGTGCTTGTTATATCATGCAGTCACTATTTTTGTAAGATAGAAACCAAGGCTTTTTGCTCACTCTTGGGTGACTCACATGTAGTGGGCTCTTTACATTGCCTTGGGCTGCCATTGTGTTTGCATAACTCTTTAAACGTGATCTCGGTGAATGTGGAGCGCTCTCGTGACGAGGGTTATGTTTTGTTTTTGTTTTGTTTTTTTTGCACACTGTCACATCGCTGTTGCTCATCAGAACAGATCCCTCATCTAGGTTCTGTTGTGTGTGTGTGCATGTGCCTGTTATGTGTGTGTACCTGTGTGCAGTAGAGTAGAGAGGGTGCCCCGCTACGTGACTCCCTGCCAGAGGCTCCCATCCTTCAGATGAATCCCTCCCCCGGCGTGTCCCGACCTTTGGCTGTGTCGGAGGAGCCGCTCATTGCTCACTCACATCTGAGGCTGTAATAGGTGACAGTCACAGAGTCTCATCTGTGGATTTCGGTGGGAGTTACGTAAGTTTTTAGCAATTGTCGCCACCGCGGGATGCAGCAGAGATGCCTTTTTGGAAAGTTTAGTTTGCGAAGTGAAGTTTGATTCTGAAAGCGACACAAACACTGCGCAGATGATACTGAAACTTTACTGCAATTTGATTTTCAGAGTTTTAGACATTGTTTCTTTTGAATCAGTGCAATGCAGTTCAAATAGTGCCTGTTCGGTTGCTTTTGGCCTCTAGTATTGGACCGGCAGCTTCCTTGAGAACAGCTCATCCTAACGACTTCACACTTCCACACTGATTGCAACATAAACATTATAACTGACTCACAGTTTGCAACCCATGTTCACTTTCAGCTGTTTCGTAAGTCGTGTTAACTGACTGCTGGTCAAAAGCCAGTCTAGTGTTGCTGCTTCATAAGAAAAGCTTTTTAGATTAAACTAACGACGAGGCTGATGTGGAAACAGAACAGACGAACCAACAGAGTGAGGGAACAACACGGGGATGAGGTGCAGGTGGAGAGACACTGCAAACAGGGCAGTGCTAACGAGGCTGATGTGAGACAGGTGTGGGTGAACAGTCAGACTGTGGAGGAGCACAAGAGGGAAACACATCATCAGGACAACAGGTGAGCAGGAAGACACAGGAGGAGAAAACACCAAAATAAAACAGGAAACCAACAAACCAAAAAACCCAAATCATGACACCACGTAAGAAAATATTCCTCAATTTGCACCAAAAGTTAATAGGGTCTATTTTGGTTCTCCATCGGATACAGAACAACAGAAAATCCTCAGCGGAGGTAATAAATAAATAACCTTTTTGCTTTATACTTGGAAAAAAAATATCCCACACAGTCAGAGACTAAAATGAGCTTTGAGTCTGATTTAAATGTGTCTGTAAAAGCAGTCAAAGCACTTAAAAGATCAGGAATCTGTTGGCTTTGACTCACCTCTACTATCTTACTGATACTTTCCATGCTCTAATTCACAGTGATGATAAAGAGGATGACAGCGAGTCTCCCGGCGCGGTTTGATCTTGCGTAATACAACACGATGTAAACTGTTTAGAGTTTCCCGAACATCACATGCGAGGCTTTTTCCTCTCCACGCGACGGGCTGCTTGTCTAACTGTCACATGGACACACTGGGTGATGACAGAAGACCGGGCCAGAGACTGAGTCAGACTGCAGTCTTTCTTTTACAGCCCACCTTCCTCCCTGCCAGCCTTCTCTTACTGGTTTTATCACTGACAGCCAGACAACCACGAGGAGCCTCTCATTGGTCAATAATTAGCTTATTATCATACCGGCTCTGTCAGGCCCGTCGGGCTGATTACATGCATGACAGCCGGGAAGAATGGCACTGTGCATATCAGTCGTGTTGAAGGAAACCCTCTCGAAAAGTTACAAGAAACAAAAATAAACTGTGTGCATCAATCCGGAAACCATTAATATTGAACCAGTAGTGTAAATACTGTAAAGATTCGTTGTTAGAGAGGAAGTGTCGTTCTTCCAGAGAAGACAGGTGGTGTTTCGTAGTACATTTTTAAAAAGATAATTATTAAAGCTTGTCTCTTTTTCCCGTTGACCCTCCTGCCTCCTCATGTCTTGATGTCTGACTCCCTTGTTGTGTTAACCATTAACATGCACATGATTAATTATTTAAAGTGACATGTAAGTAAATATTTAACATGCTCAAATGGTGCCAGCTAAGGCTGCAACAGTTACTGGATGAAGGTAAGCTTTTTAAATCGCCACAAACCATGCACAAATAGGTTGATTCTCCAGTCAGTACCCTCGACCGAAGGCACTGGCTAATATCTGCAGTCGGTCCACGTGTTCACCCGCTCTCCCCTCGGGATGTGCTAAATGCAGAGTACAAGTTTCACTACGTTGTACGTTGTGTGTTTGTGATCAAATAAAGATTCTCCTGGTTTCTTTACCTCCTCTGTAACAGCCAACTGAATATCTTTCGGTTCCAAACAGCTAATCGATTCATCAAGAAAATAATCATGAACATCATGGTTAGTTGCAGCACATCAGTCTTGTTAAAGAGCTCAGCAGTGCCGCCTCTTTTGGGAAAAGCCATGTATAAATAAAGACTGACTGCAAATTTAATGAAAAAATGCTGTTTTTCTGTCTGTAGCCTATTGCCACTGACCCTGATCTAAAAGAAATTTATGAACGGTGAAAAATAAAACACTTCATCTCTCGTTGGTGGGGGATCATTTATACACTTGCAGCTGTTACGCTGTGATCTTCTGGACCTCCCAGCTGCAGCCTGTCCACACCTTCCTCGCTCCGTCAGACCAGCAATGAACAGAGTCGGACAAATTATTAACCGTGACATGTCGGGAACTCACGCCGCAGAAAATCGATTGGTCGGTGACAAATATAGGTTGTTTTAATATTCGGAGCCTGGACACGCTGCCGTCAGCTCACAGCAGAAGGAGAAAGAAGGAGAGGGAGGTGGAGAGGATGTGTGGCGATTAATAAGCCCATCTGCTCTCTGCTGACTCATATTCCTCAGTGTAACACTGTCGATACCTCCGCTTATTCTGTTGCTCTCTGATGACAGCTGCTCTTACTGCATGTGCAGTTATGTCAGATTTAATAAGACATTAATCTGCTCTTGCAGCCGCGCTCTGTAAACCTACTTCTGCAGGAGATCTTCCACATCCACAGAAAAAGAAAGAAGGAAAAAAAAAAATAACAATGCCCTCATTTTTTGTTGCCTCACAGCAGCAGAGCAACCTGCCCCCATTTCTGAGGTGCTACACCGAACTGCGTTTAAAGATTTAGCTTTTAGTTTCAGCCAATTATGTGGCGACGGATAAATTATCTAATAATCTAAATAGATAATCATCTCAATTACAAAAGGACAAAGAACCCTAACAAATACTCAGAGACAGAGCTAACCCCAATTTGCCCCACTTACTGTGTGAACCTCCCCCATTCACACACACACACACACACACACACACACACTTACACTCACTCAGCGAGTGATGGTGCTGTGGCGGTGCTGCTGATGCGATTTGGCATTACTAGGCCACGGTTCCTGCTGAGTGCCCTAAAATTTCACCTCCCCTGTTCCCCCCGACCCCACGTTCCCAACGGTCCTGCCAGCAATCGCTCCGGCGACGCCCCCGTCTCCCAGATCTGTTGTCGAGTCTCGCCACCGTGTAGTCACGCTAAGCACATTCAGGCTGTGTTCAGTCTGCGATGAGTGTGAAGTCAAGATAGAAGTTTTTATACCAGAGTTTTGTTAAAGTCTCGGACCTGTTTGGACCTGGCATTAGCTTTAGGAATATAAATATCTTTCATTTTCAGGGTATAATATGTAACATTTCTGTGTTAAAATGTCTAAAAACGGGTAAACCTTTGTTGTATATGTTGTTGAATTGTCTACACAAGTAATCCAAGATAATCCTAGTAATCTAAAATCTGTAACTTTACTCGAGCTAACGCTGCCTCTCATTTGGTGCCGGCTTCGTTCCTCCTTCTCCAATCTTTAACTCATTTCCTACAAATAACTTCATTCACAAATGGATGGACGGTTTTGTTTTGCTAGCTAACGGCTCCTCAGGAGGTTAGCACACCTGCTGCAACATCTGTTATATCAGATCTGGAGAGTTTGTTTCACTGAAAGAAGAGCAAATAGCCAGTACAAACTGGCTCTGCTGGTGGTAGCACTCTCCTCCTGTTGCTCTGATTGGTTGATGTGGGTTTTTTTTTTTTTTTTTAAATTTCCTGCCCTTTTCCAAACTGTTTTCAAGGACGACTTCCCAGATGGTTCTGTTCAACAAACCATCTGGGAGAAACTATTTAGAGATGAAATAACCCGATGAGAAGGACTCTTTTCCTGGTGAACTAAATACCTTGTTCACATCATTTCCCACAATTGGATCTGGTTTCATTCACGGGATTGTGTTCACGGCATCATGTTGAAACAGGAAGTGGCCTTCCCAACCCAAAACTCTTGACACAAGGTGCAAAGCCTAAACAACCGACCAGCAGCACACTTCACATAGTTTTGACAAATACAAGAAAGAAACTCAAATCAATATGGAGTCATGCGTGTTGTTTGTTTGCAGGTCTGTTGGGCAGCACCCGTTTCACCGGTTCTTCCCAGAACTACAGCACCCTGCTGCTGGAGGAGGCGTCCGGGCTGCTGTACGTGGGAGGCAGAGGAGCGCTGTACGCCCTCAACACCTCCAACATCTCCACACCTGGAAACCTCACGGTGAGTGTCGAGACGCCGCGAGCCACGTCACGGCCACGCAATGGCCGCCGCACGCCACATATCACAAGTTTTCTCCCGTTTTTCAAGCGCTGATGGAGGACAAACTAATAATAGCCTTAAGCAGATTGAGCAGAACCCCATTGTGTTCCTCCAATTCTATGGGTATCGGATTAAACGCGCCAGGCGTTTATTCAAGGGGTTACTGAAGAGAGTCAGAGCTCAGTGACGCTGCCAGAACATTAAGTGTGTGTCCTTCTCTTTTCTCTCTTCCTGTTTATATCATACACACACTTGTTTTCTCCCCCTTTCTCTCCATAGCTCCTTCTATTTATCTATTTTTCCATCTCTATTTATTGAGCGAACTGAGTCATCCCTATCCCCCCCCCCCCATTGTTTGCAGATTGATTGGGATGCTTCCCCTGAACAGAAGAAGCAGTGTCTAAACAAAGGCAGAGACAATCAGGTACAAGTCTGCAGCTCTTCTCTCTTTTATCGTTGTTATTATTATTATTCAGACACTTTTTCTTTGAGAAACACCTTGAAGGCTTTATTTGTTTGTTGAGTTATTACTGGAGAACATAATGAAACACTTCTGAAGGCATCTTAAGTGGATAATCCTTTTAATTGATCCTTAATCCACTTCCCCTGAAAGCCTGAGAGACTAATTGTTTAAAAAAAAAAATGGCACTCATTCATCGAATACTTCCATGAAATAGCTCCTCTACGTGACGTGCATCGACCGGCCTGTGTTCTCTCTGAGGAGCCAGAAATAACCTGTTTTCCTCCCGCCTGTTCTCTGCAGACCGAGTGCTACAATCACATCCGCTTCCTGCAGCGTTATAACGAGACTCACCTGTACGTCTGTGGAACGAACGCCTTCAGACCTCTCTGTGCTTATCTAGTAAGAGCCCGACTGATTTATTTTCAGGGCTAAAACGAGATTTGAGATGAAGTTGATGAAGTGAGTGTTGTCTCTTTTTCTCTCTGTGAGGATGCAGAGCGGTTCAGCTTCACCTCGGGCTTCGAGGAAGGAAGAGACAGGTGTCCGTATGACCCCGCAAAGGGATACACCGGCCTCCTCGTAG
Source organism: Acanthopagrus latus (assembly GCF_904848185.1). Taxonomy (NCBI): domain Eukaryota; kingdom Metazoa; phylum Chordata; class Actinopteri; order Spariformes; family Sparidae; genus Acanthopagrus; species Acanthopagrus latus. Next base: position 20,909,174 of record NC_051058.1, on the reverse strand, counting down.
GTATGTCTCCCAGAGATGCTTTTAATCTGTGGTACGCACAGTTTGTTAGTGCTGTCAAAGCTGCAAGCAGGGATGGGAAGCATGTCTAGAAAAAGAAGGGACTAAAACTATAATAGACAAAAGAGTCGGTGTTCAAAATCCTGCAAGACTTCCACAGGCTGCAGAGCTCTGCAGTATACATGCTTGTCAACCTTGAGAATTGAAAAAGAAACACCGAGGGGTTTTCAAACCAAAGAGGGCGTCTGGGACTCTCTAGAGAAATCTGAGTTTTAGAGACTGAAAATGAAAACATAAAAAACTCTGCTCACTTAAATACTTAATTTCACCTTGAGTTCACCAGAAAGAATTCGGAATAATTCTCTGCCATGAACTTTTGCGAATCTCTGAAAAATACATTCATTCAATTTTCATTCATGTATTCATTTTCTGCTTCTGGCCCTGCGAGAGTTTGTGCACAACACTGCTTTAACTCTGTCAGCCTCTCGATGGTGATGATCGACAGGGCAGACTTCTCTCAACACATGCATCCTTCAAAACTTCACATTAGTAATAGGAACTCTTCTTTTCAGGTCATGTGAAATTTGCTTGTCGATATATTTTCTCCATGTCTCTGAGGAGGACGAGGCGTAATAGCAGAGCAGACTACACGCTGTAAGATGAATTAAAGGGAAAAAAGGTGTGAAATTGTGTCATAATTTGGGAGAAATACAGGAGAATTATGACGCCGGGAGGAAACCGAGGGAGGGTTGGCAGGTGTGGTGGTTATATACCTGAGCTAAAGGCCAACGCTATCATGCTATGTGTCTGTAAAGATGGCTAACCATGCATCCGACCTCAGTGTGAAAGGACGCTACAGAGACGATGTGTTAATGCTCATATTGCTTGTTAGCAAATCATCTGGGTCGATCTGTGTGGACAGCAACTAACCTAAGAGCATATTAAATTTTACATGGGAGCAAAAAATTTATATGCAATACATGAATTATTAAAAAGTTACTGGGGGAGCTCTGGTAGCTTCACGCTGAGTCCTCAGCAGCAGCAACGGCTGGAATCCAACCTGTGTTTCTGCAGCATGTCATCCTCGCTCTCCTCCACATCCTGTCAAACTCTAACCTGTCCTATCAAAGTAAAGGCCATCCCCGTCGCTCACGTGGTTTATTACCGAGGAAACTGCAAAAAAGTTGTAGGAATTTTTAAGAAAAAGCTTCTAAAAAGTGTAAAATATGGTTTAGTTCTTCAAGTTTTTAATCTTTGTTTCATCTTGTTGTTTTTGAAACTGTAGTGTTTCTTTATTTTGAAAAGGTGCATCATAAACTAAGTTGGATTTGTGGGACAAAACATCACCAATATTTCACGGTTACTCTGAATGGATGCAAACGCAAGACACACAGGCAGGCAGGCAGTAAAACGAAAGGGAAGCTTTAGTCAGCTGAGGTCCAGAATCCAAAGGTTCGATCAACAAAACGGCAGGTGACAAAAACTGGCAACAAAAAGGTAAACAAGGCCAAACCAGAAAACACACACACACACACACACACACACACACACACACACACACAGTGAGGTGAGTGAGGAAGCAACACAGGATTGAATACAGACTAAACCTGACGAGGATGAGGTGCAGGTGGAGACACAGGGCGGTGCTGATGAGCCTGATGTGGGACAGGTGTGGGAGGAGAATCAGACTGGGGAGGAACACAGGAGGGAACCAGAACACTGGGAACAGCAGGAAGTAGAAAAAGATAACAAGAAGACATAACTACAAAATAAAACTAGGACACAATCGACCCACACAATGATCGCCAGGAGGAAGGCACTCGATACGATTTGTCAAAACTGAATTCTCTGGATTGTGTTTTTGCCCTTTTAAACATTTCTTACACGTCTGAACCAGTATCAGACTCAAAGAAATCCTTTCTTTTAAATGCAACAGAATTAAAACAAACCCTCAGGAACACGTTTAATCACTCGGGGATCTACGTGGCAGGTCGCAGTCTGCCTGCGACGCTGCAGAACGCCTCTGCTTTCATTTACATCTGATTGACCTCTGATGTCCGTCATGTCTTTGTCCCCGCGCGTCAGACGGCGAGATGTTCACGGCCTCCCAGTACGAGTTTCGCAGCTCTCCAGACGTGCGCAGGAACTTCCCCTTCCCCACGCTCAGGACAGAGGAGGCCCCGACCCGGTGGCTTCTGGGTAAATGCAACACACGTGGACACAAACTACCGCCACGCAGACCGAAACCCCATTGACATGCTGTTCATTTTTATCTCATCAAATGTTTTGCTCTTACAACGGAAATCTGATTGACCTCGAGAATGAAAATCACATCAAAAATACTGCACCGCACTGCAGCTGTAACTGGCTTAGTCGTGGCAGTTCAATCACACTTAAAAGCTCCATCTTTAGTTTCCAAGGAGACACTTCCTTGGCTGCTAATGGGTCTGTGTTTGAACCTGTGTGTGTGTGTGTGTGTGTGTGTGTGTGTGTGTGTGTGTGTGTGTGTGTGCGCAGAGGCAGATTTCGTGGGCTCCGTGCTGCTGAAGGAGAGCATCAACAGCTCGATCGGCGACGATGACAAGATCTACTTCTTCTTCACGGAGAGGAGCCAGGAGCAGATCGCCTACCCGAGCCAGACCAAAGTGTCCAGGGTGGCTCGAGTCTGCAAGGTCAGAGAGAGAGAGACCGGCCGAACACCAGCGATAGAGAAAATACTCCTCAGAAGTATCTTAAGGAAATTATACGTAAATGTGGCTCTGATGCAACATATAATCTGCAAAGGAACTAGTAACTAAAGATGTCAGGCAAATCTGACACCTCTGAGATGTTGTTTAGTGGCTGAAAAAAGTAGCAGAAGATGGAAATACTGAAGTAAAGCACAAGAATCTTAAGTGTGGTACTTGAGTAAATGTACTTAGTTACATTCTATCACTGCATTAATACTACGAACCGTAATCATATTAATGGTTCGGAGAGTGAGCAGATATTTAAGCGCCTGCAAGGTCGTGGAAAGAAAAGGTTGAAATGAGGGAAAGTTGCAGAAACGGAGGATTATTTGATGCTTGACGTCACCGTTACAGAGAGAAGAGTTAATGGATTTATGGAGCTTCTGTTCTCCGCCTCTCTCTCTCTCTGCTGCCGTTCTCCTCTTACGGTAATTTCAGCTGTGAATGAACCAGCGGTTGGGCGTCTCTAATCGTAGTTTCTTCACTGACTGGCGGGCGATTCTTTCTGTGCTGCTGTTGCCAGGCAAACCACAAGTCCTCCAACCTCCAGCTCCAATGGCAAACCATCTCCCTCTCTTTATTGCCATCTCCTCCTCCTCCTCCTCTTCTTTCTCCTCTCACCTCATTTCACTTGCGATCAGCATCCCAGGTCTAGACAGCATGGCCAACCGTTCCTCGAGGTCCCTCCTCCTCCTCTTCCTCCTCCTTCGTCCTGACTGCCGGTTCTTTAAGCCGTGCACGATGCTGTAATCACCATCGCAGTGTGGCGTGGTGCTGGATTTCTGTCGCAGTGTTTCTGTGTCCAGACGTGATCAGAAATCATTTCACCACCCTGCAGTTGTGAGAATAGCAGATGAGGTGGCATGAACGAGCTGCATATCGAGTAACCGCCGAGGAATCTGTAACGTTTGTGAGCAGATCACAGATCAGTCAAACGCAGAAACAGACACGGGAAGTAAAAGTCAATAAACACAAAGTTTGCACTTGGCGACGAGGTGATCTGGTCACGCAAAGCAAATGAAAACCTGAGAGGGAGGAGACATAAACCCAGAAACCAGAGAACAAGTGAAAAACCCGAGGAACTAACACCATGAAAATACTGGAACGTGATAAACTCACAAGGACGAGCACAGACGATCAGCCCGAGGAGAGAAAAGGTCTCAAATGAAGCGGAGAGGAAGTATAAAGTAGCTGAGGAGAGAAATACTCAAAGTTCTTGAAGATTTCTATTTTTACTGCAAATGTTTGCCGGCTTCAAATAACAGTATCAGTTTTCTTTGATATCTAATGATGCTTTTCCACAGAAACGATCCGATCTGCACAGGTTTTTTATTTTTAAACCCGGGGACACTCGCTAAAAAGTCGCACATTGACCCCATTCTTCCCGCCTCCCGCCGGCAAGGCAGCTCATCGCTGATTCTTTCTTTCATCTGGAGTTGTACATTACGTTCCACGTCACGAATGTGCCGGAAACAGTTGTAACAGAATAATTTAGCGTGTTCACCCGGGGTTTTACATTCAGATCAAAGCTGAGCCTCGCCGAGATGATAAAAACCCCCATTCGAATGCAGAATTTACACACAAGTCGATAAGGGATAAAATGTTAGCGGTGACAATATGCATCCATAGTCTGTTGTTACGTAGTGTACCTTTAACTTGGAGATGAAAGTGAGAGGTTTATTTTTGAGCTGCTGTCACCTTCATGTTGATCTGACGACATTCACTCCAGACCAGTGAAATGTTACGCGGTCCGACCTTGTGAGATCGCTGTCCTGACATTTAAGCGAGTGACTCCGGTTCAGACCTGAGGCAAGTTGAATCTCCATCTCGTTTATATAATGAGGTGCACATCTGAAAAGGGGCTTTTTTTTTTTTTTTGCAGATGTGACTAACTTAGACTGCACTTTTTTTTTTTCTTTTCATCCGTGCAGTCTTTCCCTCACATGATTGATGATTTCTTCGTTTTGAGCTCTTCCACTGTAATCGCTCGCTCTCCAACAGTTCATCGCCGAAATAAGGAATCTCTGGAAATAAAATGTGGACTCCTCACCCTCGTCTCTCTCCATCAGCGGCGTGCAGTTGTCGGGGCGGTGGAGAGTGTAATAACTCAGTCTGAACTAGGCCACGGCAGCACATGCAGATGTCGACCTGGTCCCCAGCTCAGCCCCCGTGGCAGCCAGACGCAGCGCCGGTTGGAGGCAGATCTGCAGATTGCGTCGGCCCTGGCAGTCGCCCCCGGCCTCAAATCACAGAGGACCTGCCATTTTTGAGCTGCCTAACTAGTTGTCCTCTTCTGTTTGTCACTTTCCCAGCCAGACTGCATCGACTTCTCTGCCAATCATGACCTATTTTCACAGACGAGGGTGTAGAAAGAAGGTCTTCAGAGATAAAGAGCAGAAATCTGTGTTTTTATGGCATTATTTTTTTTTTTTTAAAGAAAGAAAGCCTCTGCTTTTTTTTTTCTGATAATCTTTAGAAACTGGCTTCGTGTGCAGCTCACACAGCAGCACTTTCCATCATGTCACTTGGGTTAATTTCCCCACAGGCATGTCTTTGGGTGCGACTCTTGAGCTCTTAGATTCTCAGATTTACGTCATGACAGTCCGATGACCCGCACGGCGATTTGATTGACGTAGATTGTAATCCATCAGAGCATCCCTGTAGGTCTTTCTGGTACCCACATCTCTAGAAGAAACGCGTATGTTATGTTCTCCCTGGCACGCATCCATCCCTCCCTTTATCTTAAACCAGAGATGCACATGGTGTTATTGATTGAAGTCTTCCTAACGCACTCTTATGCGTAATGTTGATTTAAGCCCTTTTTTATTTCGCGTGGGCGGCCGAGGCGCTGGGAGCTTCTTTTTTTTTTTTTTTTTGATGAACGACGGACGTCTGCGAAACACATAAAACCGAAGAAAGATGAGCCGCTTTATTTCCGACAAACAAAGAGGAAAAAGCAGTCTCCGTCTCTTTTTTTTCCTCTCCACTAAATGAGGTGTGCTAAATTACTCTTTTAGGGAGAGATCTCTCGCAGCCTCGCCTCCCAGTGCTGCTGAAATGCAATTAGAGCAAATGTGCTAAAGTAGGCACTCGGTAACATTCAGCTCCACTTTCGCCAGACTCCTCACATCCTCCCCCTCTCTTTATATGTGTATGTTATGATTTGATTATAATCACAGATTAGTGCGTAAGTGTATATGCCGGAATGAGTCAGCTCATCCATCCATCCGTCCTCTCCTCCTGTGTGCAGAACGACTGGGGCGGCCAGAGGACCCTGCAGAGGAAGTGGACCACCTTCCTCAAGGCCAGGATGGTTTGTTCGGTCCCAGAATACGAGCTGCACCTCAACATCCTGCGCAGCGTGTTCGTCCTGCAGGGTCGAGACGCTCAGAGCAGTGTTTTCTACGGTGTCTTCGGCCTGGAATGGTGAGAGACTTCAACATATTGTCAGTATTGTTTGGTTCTCTCTCGGCTGTACTGTGCAGCATTTTATACACACTTCAATCAAGATTCAGCCGGGGAAATTTGGACTTCACCTGCAGGGCAACATCCAACGTCTCCAGGGCTCCAATATCCAAATTATTTGATGCACCAAAGCAGTGACAGTTCATGCAAACCTGCTCTACAAGTTGCATTAAATGATTTGGATATTTTCCTGCATTGGCAAGCCATCCAAAATGACACGTTTTTAAATTTTGGCATCTAACGTACACGCAAATATATATTTTGGCTCAAACAGTTGTAGAAATCTAATTACATGTGAATTTTCCATGAAGTTCTGTTGCATATGTTCAGTGTTTGGGTCACATTTACAGATATTGTTGTCGTTGAGTCCATCATTTCTTCTCTCAGCACACAAACACGTCATCCGACTTTACTTTAGGAAACCGATTACCTCAGAATTTCCAAGTTAAGTAGACTATTAAATTTAAGTAGCTCCAGCTAAAAATTTTACAGCTTAGAATTATGAGTCTACTTTAATTGTTTTTTTTAAGGTAATGGTCAAGTCAGATTTTACAGGATTTATGGGATCAAGGCTGAGAAGACGGCAAGTCAAAGTTTAGGGGAGATGTAAAGTAAAGAAGAAACGATGCGTATAAATAGAAATGATTGTGATGCTGCGACTTCTCCTCCCGCGTCTCACGTTAATGAGCGTGACATTCACCTCCTGAACAGCGAGTGCAAAAGAGATAAAGTGCACCGAGTTGTTTTCAAAGTGGAACCTGCAGCATGTGAGCAGAGCGGCTTTGCTTCCTCTAACAGCTTCATTCTGCTTACTCACAAATTACGTCTCTCGGGCAGCTGATGAAGTCAAAACTCAGGTGGAAGATTAGATTTTATTGGACGAGCTGCACACGTGTCGATATTTCCGAATTAATCGTGGAAATAATCAACAGATCAATTGATTAAAAATTAATTAGTTCAAACCGTGGATGGGTTGTTATCAAACAGACGCTGCAGTCGGAGCCGAGTGTCAGAGGACGTCGGCTGGCAGCGATGTGAGCGCGTGTTTCTGCTGATACGCAGAGTCATGCTGCATAAAACTGTCCCAAGGGTGTTTAGATGGTGATGGAGAGGATTTCACTGCAACAAGAGAGAAACACCATCCCCCCCTTTTTTTACTGCTTCACCTCCTCGTGCACGTATTAGATATCCTCTTTCTTTCACCTGTGTGAGAAGCAGCCGTCACCCTGCGTTTCTCTCAGGTGTGCAGGCATGAGTAAGCCCCCGAGCTGCACCTCTCACCAAGTTTTGAAGACAGATTCTGGTTTCACTTCTGTGTCATTCCTCTCACCTGAATGCTTCTCTGAAGGCCGAGGCGGACACACAATGGACTGAAGAACGTGACGCAGCCGTTACTAATCTCGCCTTCCTTTGAGGGTCACCTGGCGGCCGACTCACGCTGTCGTTATTTCGTCGGTCAGATCCTTTTCTTTTCACAGCTGCTCCACCAAAAATGCAAGTGGGGCTGCTTTATTTATGACTCACAGGGAGTGGGTGTAGAAAAAAAAAAATCTGCAAAACAAACATTTCCTTCTGGAGCGGAAGCTGGGAGATAAAGAGGGAAAATCACACATCTGTCGGTGACGCCACAAAGACAAATTGATGAGATCCAAGAGGGAAAGACACAACTTTCTTTTCCCTGTAACACACACAGTTTCCAGACAACAGGGAAGAGCTCCCCAGCAGCATAATTACCTTTTTGTCCTTCAACGAGTGATCATCTTCTCCCCAGATAATAACCTCTCAGTGTTTATCAGACTTTGAATCATTAATCCTGAGTGTGTCCCTTGCAGGAAGAATATCAAAGCGTCTGCTATCTGCCAGTACTCCTTCTCAGACGTGCAGAAGGTGTTCGACGGGCCGTACATGGAGGTGCAGGACTCCAAGTGGAGGGAGTACACCGGGAAAGTTCCACAGCCGAGACCTGGATCTGTAGGTTTCAACTCTGGTGTTTTTATTTCTGGGGGGTGGGGGGAGGAGACTCTCGCAGGACTTTTTGCAGGAATGTAGAGATCACTCTTGGTTTGTTTCTGCTGAATCTTACAGAAAACATCAATTTCATTTCATTTCATTCAGCCCCCGCCTCCTGCTGTTAAGCAGTGGTATGGAGGAATCCTTTAAGTTTTGCCGATGGAAGCTTCGGTTCAGTCTTGAAGGGGAATAAGAGGCTCTTTGATAAACTTTGGCCGCCTGTTTTGGACTGGCATCCTAACACTTCCCCCTCTAAATGTTTAACACCCTCTCCCGCATTTTTTCCTGATTTGCATTAGTTGTGTACACACTGATCTGTCTAATGTATCCAAGCTCTGAGATGCCTGAATAATGTATTTAATATCCTGTCTCTCCTCTCTGCAGTGTATAACAGATCTGCACAGGTCCCAGGGCATCAACTCGTCTCGAGACCTCCCTGACAACGTCCTCACCTTCGCCAGAAGACACCCGCTGATGGCCAGCCAGGTGCACCCAGTAGGTGTGCGTCCACTCATGTTCAAGAGGAGCGTCAACTACGTGAAGATAGCCGTGCACAAGGAGCCGGCGCTGGACGGAAACATTTATACTGTTCTGTTTTTGGGAACTGGTGAGTTTTACTCCTGAAATGACATCAACAGACTAAAAGCAGCCATGAACTGATCCTGCTGACATGGTTTCCCTGATATAACCTTCTCATTTTACTGTGCTGAACACAAAGTATAGAATTAATCCACCGCTGAAAATAGTCCCTAACAAATGCACAATTACCTCCTGTTTGATTGGTGTAGGCTGAACGCTGAAGAGCCCAGCTGTTTTAGGAAATAAGTGAGTTTTTCCCCTGATGAAGACATTTTTTAAGTGCTGAGAAACACAGGCAGCGTCGGGAAATCAGAATGCTCCGAGAGACGGAAGAACTCATTGTTGGTTTTGGTCTTTTTCGTGGGATTTGTTGACACTAAGAAAAACAATAAGATACATTTCTCCTCTACGGAAAACAAGCTGGAGCTTGTATTCTCTATCGACTCTGAAGGTTATTGGAGCGTTTCCTTTGACAGGTTTGTTTCTGTGTTTGCAGACGACGGCTGGCTGCACCGAGCTGTCGACATCGAAGGAGAAATGCACATCATCGAGGAGCTGCAGCTGTTTGATAAACCTCAGCCGGTAGAGAGCATGGTCATATCCTCTGCTCTGGTATGTATATGTATATTTGTGTATCCTGGAGTAATTGTAGGACTTTAGAGGTCATAAAGAATAAAGAAAGTTACCTGCAAATACTCCCAGACTGGAAGAATCATTAATGTTTTTGCTTTGCAGCGGAGTATCTACGTCGGCTCGCGCTCTGGAGTCGTGCAGGTGCCGATGGCGGCCTGTCAGAGGTACACTTCCTGTTACGACTGCGTGTTTGCCAGAGATCCGTTCTGCGGCTGGGACGGGAAGGTGTGCGTGGAAATATCCTCCCGTGCACAGAGGTGAGGGAACACACACCTGTACACTAAACTTAACTGAGCGACTCAACAAATGTTTTCTATTTGGCAGAACGTGCAGCAGATTCTTGTCGAAGCGGATCGGTTCGCTTTGCTTCGTCGTGGATCCAGAGTCTTTACTCCTCGTCTCTGTTTGCTCTGCTTGTTTGTGTCTTTCTTTTCCTCCTGAAACTCCTTGAAATTCTCTGTCTGCTGCTGCTATTTGCATTTGGTTTACAGCCATAGGAATGATCAAAACTTGCGCACTCTCATTTAGATGCTGAGCTCAGTAGGAAACAAGGGAAAATATGTGTCACGTCCGCCATATTCTTAATGAAACAGTCAGAATATCCGGCCAGCTGCTCTCTCATCACCACTGTTTGCCTCTCTTCATGTGAGAAGTCCTAAAAGATTGTCCAAACGAGATGAATCATTCTGACTCTGTGTACGTTTTTGTATTACCTGACCTTTTACGTTGTTTATTTCCTCCGGGCTCGACAACAATACCAGCGTCTAATTCATTATTTATGCAGTTTACTCTCTCTTCCAACAGAATTTCTATGAGAGCAAGACGATGTGAGTCGACCTGGATTTTTTCTTTTCAGCTCAGCAGGAGCTTCTCCACGATGATTACACCCCCCCACAATAAAACAAAAGAAAAAGAAACACTTGGATTTAAAAAAGAAACTTCTCTCGCAGTTTGTCACAGCATCAGGTTGACATTAATCACATTCTTACAGATTGTTTTGCATAAATTAATAAATAAAGTTGCTAACACTTCATTTGAAGTCTACATATTTAGCAGCATACAAACATTTAGATTTATGGGTTACGACACAGAATAATATATGATTTAAAGTATTTATTGATAAAGAGTATTCACGAACAATTGATTTATCTTAAATAATTACACTTTATTATGTGTTCATGCCACTAGAAGGTTGTATAATTGTTGACTATACAACTACATACAACTGTTTCTTTAATATTTCAGTGGCATTTTAGAGCTGTAGCAGAAGATGAGCTCATTTTAAATATTTTATATTCTGTCGAGTAGTTTCATCTATTAAAAATGCATCATATATTTTATGTAATGTAAAGTCTTAATTTGTTAAGCAACTGGCCATTTTAGCTCATAGATAAATGAAGTGAAGTATAAAGTAGTCGAGAGTAATCAGAGTTGTGGTGAAGTAGACGAATAATGTGGCATGAAACTGAAATACCTGAAGTTTTTACTTATGTAAGTGTACTTTTCATTCCGCTGCTTACTGGATGCTGTTAAATTAGATTATTAAGAAGAAAACTTAATTAAATGAATTCCTTTATCCTGCATCTTGTTTTGGTTCTGCTCTGGTCGGACCGGGCTGGATGAGTTTGAGCCGGCGACCGTTATCAGCTCCTTCCAAACACACGGACAAACAGCACACAGACAGAAGTTTGGCTCGTCCTCGCTCTGCAGACGGTTTGCGCCTCTCTCCGCTCGCTCTGCATGAGCAAATAACAGACATCTTAATCTCCATTACGGCGGCAGACACATCAGACTCTCCTGTGGATTTGTTTGGAGGCAGCGTCACATCTGCAGAAAGCAGAATTGAATGTTGATGTGAGATCATGCACTTCCCCCCTCCCTCGATCCGTGCTGCACAGCGGCCGCTTCCCTTCTGAAACAATTCAATTATTTAAGGAGAGTGAGAAAGCAGTCTGCTTTCTAGTGTTTTTATTTACCAAAGGTTGTTGGAACACAGAGACGGGGGGATAACCACAGCTACGTACCGCGACTCTGCACTGATCTGGGTGAAGTTACGTCTGCTGCTCGCTCAGCGTGGGACCTTCAGCAGTTTGATCTAAAATAGCAAAATCTGTGAATTAAAATTGTTGCTGCACGAACTGGGTTTTCTCTCTTGTGAGTCTTATTTTAGAGCCGCGGTGTGTCACCCCAAAACCAAATATATGTATTTTCCCTCTTACCTGTAGTGCTGTTTATCCATCTAGGTTTGTTTTGGTGTTATCTCTAATATACTGGGAGAATATATAAGAATATGAGTGTCAAATTTTATGGTGAACTGTCCCTTGAAGTTGTTTTTTGGACTGGTTTCTGTTATTTTTATGGTTTCAGACGACTCTTTTGTTGATAGAAACATCCTGTCTTGGTTTTGGGTTTCACTTTACACTTTTATTTTGTAGGTTATATCCTCGTGTGTCATGTTTTACCTTCCACTTCCTGTCTGTGTTCACCTGCATCTGTGTTTGTCCTTCAGTCTCTGATGGTTCATCTGCTTTATCTATTGAATCTTACCTGTGTTGTTGCCTGTATTCCTTTTATTAACAACCTGTAACACATTCAGGTCGTTTTCATGAACAATTAAAATTTTGTGGCACATTTTGTGTTTTCTGCCTTACGTTGTTTGTCTGTTACTCATTGTTTTGACAATTTGAATCCCTGTTTCAGGTCCAACATCACCCAGGACATCCTGAGAGGAGTCAGGGGCTGCAAGGAGAATTCAGGAAACGGTTCGTATACAAGCACGCACTCTACATCTATTACGTCACTAAACTGTCCTGACGCTCACACACAGATTACGAGGTGAAAAAAGTCCCACACGTACTTCTCTTCTCTTTTCAAGCATTTAACAGCTATTAAGGGATTTCATAGGTGCTCGCTCCTCGCTCATCCCTCAGGTCCCAGCATGCAGGTTTTAATCAGTTCCTGTCTTGCTAGAGGTCAGGCGGCCGCTCGCTACATTTAAAGAGGCTTATGAGACGTGATGGAAAGTGATGCTGAAAGGTTGCACACTTCACTTGGAAGATGTAACCTTGCTGACCTGACATCTCCTTCTATCTTCATCCCTCTGTCCTGCAGCGGTTTTGTCATCTCTCTGCTTCTGTTATTTTCTCTCTTTCTGCCGCTCAGTGGTCCATCGGAGGCGCTCTGTGATGGCGGGCGACGACGTGCTGCTCCAGTGTGAACTGCACTCCAACCTCGCACAGCCGCGCTGGACGCTAAACGGCAAAGAGCTCCAGGGATACGGCCTGGATTCCGGCTACCGCATCGGCACAGATGGCCTGCTCATTATCGGAGCTCGCTCCCAGCAGAGCGGGTCTTATCGCTGCTTTGCTGTGGAGAACTCGGTCTCAGTCCTGGTTTATCTCTACACCGTCAGAGTGCACACGGACTCGTACTTCCCCGTGGAGCCCACAGCCACGACTAACCCCACAACGGTTTCCAGCCCGACTGTTGTCTCCACCAGCAGCCCCACCGAGCAGCCTCTGCCCTCGCCTCCCGCCCCGGTGCCACCCGGACCCGAGTTCCAGACCTACAGGCACATGGAGGCCGTGTACATCTCCCTGGTGGCGGTTCTCGGAGGGCTTTGCCTGGTGTTGACTGTGGTGCTGCTTTATGTGAGCTTCTGCACCAGACGGGCCCCTCAGGAGAGGAAGTTCTCCCAGCATGGGCTCCAGGTCCTTGGAGCCTCCGAGAGAAAGAGGAGCTCCCACCTGGAACTCAAAACCATCTCCAGCCACTGCAACGGCCGCCAGGATCGTCGCTCCATCTCGATGCCAACCTTCGGGGACTTGGGCGACGGCTTCCTCCAGATAGTTCCAGGTGAGGGCCAGTTTTCTCCATGCAAAACACCTCCCCCCGCACCACCTCTTCCTATGCCACCTCCGCTTCCCAACATGGACTACGCCAACGGGCTGTCGGCGACTCTGCCCAGCGTGCTGAGGAAGATGAACGGGAACAGCTATGTGCTGCTGAGGCAGGCCGACTCCGAGGGCATGTCGCCGCTCTACCACTCGTTCACGGAGGAGCTCAACAGGATCCTGGAGCAGAGGAAACACACACAGCTGGACGTGCACCCTGATGAGAGCTCCATTTAGGACTCCCCTCTCAGTATTTGTCCTGCTGTTATTTATTCTGACCCCAGCGGTGACCCGTAGTCGTGGGGGGAGAACTGACTGTTGTATTAAACGCTGCTGTTATTAACCCAGTGTACCTGCAGGTCGTGTCCTCACCTGATCTGAAAACGTGCGGCCTCTCGTGTCTCCCATGACTTCACTTCAACGATGGACTACACTTAACCAGAGACTGCTGTTGGAGAAAGTGGAGCTGTGAAATATTCGACTGCACTCTTACAAAGTCACCACGAGTAGGGAGCTCAATGATGCTACCTCAGTGCAGAAAGACGGCGGTCAGATGACACGAAGGAGGAGCGAAAACGGGACATGGGGACAAACGATCGCATATTTTTTTGACTCTGGAAGTGTTCAGGAAACTTTGTGATGCCCCAACTGGAGCTTAAAATGATACTCCACAAAAAAAATCTCTTTCTTTGTGCATTGTTTCATGGCTAATCTTTCGGACCCTCTCTCACTGTCATTTGTCAGACTAATCCACAACTTCTACCGGCATTTTTTTCTATTCTTTATGTTGCTGGCTACAACATGAAAGTGTCCCTGTGTTGTCCCTCCAACGCTGGTGACCAACAGCCTGATATATCTATTTTAAAATACTGATGATATTGAACAAGAATACCACAGTGGTTTCACAGCCTCCTGTCATCGAGGCCCCTGTTTGATTTTCTGTGGAGTATCACTTTGAGAGCTCGGGTGGTAAAAACGATTCATACATTTCAGTTTTTTTTTTATTCAAACCACTCTTTCTTCATGCTCCTCTGTTCTCATGTACAGTCAATGCAATAACCACATCGCTGTTGCAGCTTTTGGTGGCAATGTGTTGTGTCGGTGCCAATGGAAGCACTTGTAGCAAACTGTGAAACAAGTTTCCAGGTGTCTCTTATGTTTTTAGTAGTAGTTGTAGTCCATTAAAGGGCCGTCTGTGGTCAGATCGATTGGCTTCACTTGACATCTGCAGACTGGCTTCAGGGCGACAGGAGGCTGAGAGGAAACTACAACACACACTTCAAACAGACAGATGAGATACTGAACAGAAAATACTGCTTTTAGTTTTTTATCTGTCCACGCAAACATATTTTATCTTTCTCCCGAGACATCAAGGCTGTAGTTTTATCCCACTTGATGTTACTAAAAGCCACAACAGTTTGTCCTCTGCTTTAAAAAAAAAAAAAAAAAAAAAAAAAAAAGCTGCTGGTTCCAGGTCGCCGAATCAGACCAGAGAAGACCTTCACGCATGCGACCCACAAAGACATCCTGGGTGTTTACCTGACATCAGAGCAATGCCAAAACAACAAGAGCTGCAGAGCCCCACAGAATCCCCCCTCGCCAAGGTGAACGGAGCGATGATTAAATGACGCGTATTTAACTTAGAGGGAAAGTGACTGAAATGAATCTCTGAGCGGTTTGTAAACGTGTCACGGCCGGTGGTAAATAAAGATCTGTCACTGCAGGAAAGTGTTGAATCAGCTCTTGTGGCAGCGGCTCAGCAGCAGCCCTCTGTGGTGACTCGAGGCGTGCATTTGTCACAGTCGCTGACAGTAACAGCGGTAGTTGGCTCGCCTCCACAGAGATCGGAAGAGGAGGAGGAGGAGGGGGAGCTCCTTGTCTGTTTGCATAGAGTCTTGTTGTCTCTGCAGGTAGAAGCAGACAGAAAACATTTGACCTGAGTGTCCTGGTTAGCCATGCAGGAAGCAGATGATGATACAAGGAGGCAGGAGCTCCTTTGCACTTGCAGGGCTACTTGTCTGCCTTGTAAACCACTTTATTCTAGACCTCTTGTGATTGAGAATACAGTCTAAAAATTGCACTTCATGCTTTGACTAAAGGGCCTCAGATCCCACTGATCCAATAGCATACGTACACTTTTACACTGGTGGGAAATATCTGGATATACATTGAATTTTGACAGGAATGAACTTCTTAAAACCATTTTTTTTTTTAACCTGAGCCTTCTGTTACACCAGTCTACTCAAAGCTGCCACGCTCCACTGACAAAATCACAGTTTGTTTGTGTAAATGTGGGACTTTGATGCTTTGAATAGTTTGTTCAGATCGTAACCAACCTGTTAAAACACCAGACCAGTGAAGGTAAAATTTGTGTTTTCGCCAGTGGAGTCTGGTGGCTTTGAACAGAGCGACGCAACGGCCGTCTGTCTCTGCAGGGATGACTTATAGACTAAACTGTCATTCAGCCCCCAAAATAAGTAAAACTAGACAGATTACCCTTTAATTTCTCCTGACGTCACGTCCTTAGGTGTGTTTTTCTCTGCTGCTGACCTGTGTGTTCATTCAGAGAACACAGGACGATGCAGCTTCTTTGCACTTGCTTTCCTCTTGTCAGCCTTTTTTAGCCCTTTTAACTTGTTTTTCATCCTCATCTCCATTCCTCCCCTCTCTCTCCCTCCCTCCTTCTCCACTGCCCCTTTTGTTTTCCCGTCTCATCACCTCTGGATGACAGTATCATCTATTACTCTCTCCGCTCGCATTCACACTCTCTCAAGGACCCTGCTGAGTGTACAACGGCCGTGATGGCCAACCTAATCAATTAGAGCCCCGGAGTTTGTGTTTGTGAACAGAATGTTCTGCATTAGTTTAACATCAGAGATACGGTTAACACTATTCTTACATTTATTACATGCTGGTATTTTTGATTTGTGGCAGCTTATATAAGAATCTGTGTCACTACGTTATAGTGTACTAACTCGGAAAGACTGATGAGGATTTCTGTTCTCTCATCCCTTTCTCATTTTACAGGTGTGATTCCTGAGCATTTCATTTTATTTAAATCAAAGCTGTAAAGAAGTGTTCATGTTGGGTTACTTTTTTATTAAATTGAGTTTAAAGGAGACATATTCTGCTCTTTTTCTGGTTCATATTTTTATCCTGGGTTACTGCTAGAATATGTTAAAATGCTTTAGTGCTCGATCAGTTTTCTCACACAGTTCGTTTGCTCCTGTCTCTTTAAGACTGCGCACAGTCTCCTCTGATTGGTCAGCTCTCACACACCTGAGCCAGCACCACTAACAACAGAACAGCTGTGCTAAATCAATTGTTAGCAAATTATATGTGACATTCTGATGTAGTGTGATGTCACAAAGTCACAGTATTAAAGGCGGGACTACTGATGAGGCGTTTGAGGAGCAGTGTTTTCTGTGGGACAGAGGAGCTTCTGTTACACCTATTTAACTTTCAGTACTTTTTTTCATGACAAACACTGAAGGAGAGGAAAAAAAAACAAAGCATAATGTGTCTCCTTTAACATGTTAATATACTTGACCTTGTATTATATAAAAGCTTCCATCATCAACATGTTGAAAGCTTCGTCTGAGTCTCCTGCTGCTGCTTCATTCTCACTTAAGGACAATCTGTTTACAACAGACACTGGCTCTGCACTGTATATTGTAACATGGACTTTAGGTGAAAATAGTTAAAGTATCGGCTTCCAGTTTTACTTTCACCCTGTTTGTGTACACACAATCCCACAGTGAACTAACATGAATACATCCTGCTGTGTCAATATGCAAGAGTATATTTTAAGTAGAGGTAGATTATTTCTCTCGGTGTTGGCCAAAGAAACTGGAGTAAAGAGTTCATATTTTGCACTGTTCTGTAAGTACTCTGTGAAAGGTCATGTAGTATATCCTTGTAAACTGTGACACTTTCCACCCAGTTGGTTCTGTATGATTTTCTGATGTAGATAATGAACTATGAACTGTCTGAAGTGACATCCGTGCTTGAGCTGCTCACAGAAAGGACTTTTTTTTTTACATTGTCTCTCATGTCTTATTTATTTGAAGTTCAATTAAATTTCCATTTGCTTTTGTGCGGATAAAAAAACAAAAAAACAAACAAAAAACACTTTTCATTATGTTCAGCTTGGGAAAGAGAGAAGTCAGTGTCAACAGCCCTGAGGGAAAGTCAGGAAATTAGATGCAAAACATGTTCACACCAAATCCTATCCTCAAGACGCCGCGATAATCAGCCTGTTTTTAGCTCGTGGCGAGCGGCAAGGCCACTGTCCTCCACCGGGGAACTGACCCTGCGTGATCCCAGACTCATTTACATATGACTCTGATGGAGCAAAGGTATAACATAAGCTTAAGGGTGTGATAAAGTGGCCATTTTTCAGAGCAGCGATCAAGACAGTAACTTAGCAACAGCATCTTTATTTAGAGCCTTTAATGTCCTAGCGTGGGTTCGGCTGTGCCAGATCCCATCGGGGTGAGCGAGTGTGATGAGAGCTCGGTGGCTCTGATATCTGCAGTCGCTGCCACGGATAAATTAAAATGCAGTATGTGAGGACGAGACATCAGAGAGCGTTTTCACGTCTTTAGTGAACAATGCTTTGATTCCCTTTATTAAAACGGGCTAAATGGCCTCCACGTTGTCCCTCCTGAATCAGTTTAAAGGATAAGTTCACCAAAAAGTGAAAATTCAGTTGTTATCTCCTCACCAACGTGCTGATGGAAAGATTAGAGAAGTTTTGTGGTCAGCAAAACATTTCTGGAGCAGAGCAGCGTTGAAGCATTCTTCTGAACTACTAGAGTATACAGGGACTAGTTTTAAAAACTCAGAGGTTGTGTCCTCGCTGTGACCTGCAGTCCTTTGCTTCATGTCATTCCCACTTTTTTCTCACCTTGTTTCCTGTCATCTTTCAAGCTGTCCTGTCAAATAAAGCCCCCCCCCCAAAAAAAAACTTAAAATAAGAAAGGAAGGATATAAATAATATCTTTAAGGTTCAGATGGAAACTGCTTGCTGTAAAGTTCCAGAAATATTTTGTGGACTACAAAACTTCACCTGGTCTGAATTTAGATTTTGGGGGGAACCGCTCTTTTAATTTCACCTAAATTATTTGAGTTTACGGACCATTTAAATGCCACTTTTATTGGATAATAGGCGATATGTATGCAGGAAAAACCTAAAGGAAGTCTGCATCCATATTCTTTTAAAAAATGCAACTCCAGTACATACAAATGAGTGAAATCAGCCTCGGTGTCACGCTGCAGAGCTCATCATCATCCTCTGCAGTCATCTCACGCTCCTATTCTACATACATTTTCACATTAAGTCCAAACCATTTCCTGTGGCCAGAGTTATATATATGCCATCAATCAACAGAAACAAGCAATCTGTCCTGGGGGCACCTTTCACATTCACATTCACCCAAGTCCTCTTATTTGTATTCATTTGATGACTACAGTACTTATGGGCGTACTTTTGTGGAGAGGAACACCGAGGTCATTTGTTGGGGGGACAGCAGGATCAACTGACGCCTACTGCGGTCAATAATGATGAGTTCAGGATGAGAAACTGCACAGAAAGAGGAGAGTAGTTTTCACCGACATCCTCCTTGTTAAATATGAACAAATCACCCACTGGAGGAGTGTTAGTCAGAGGGCGGCTCCGTGCTGAAGGTTAAGACTCGTCCCTCAAGCTACCACACAACCATCTGTCACATTCGCTCAAGATCATTTCAGGTTGTGCAGCGAGGAGGCATTCCAAACCCTCAGTGTTCAACAGTGAAAACATGTACAGACCCTCTTCTCATACAAATAAAAAAATGGTGTTATTTCTGTAGTTGAATCCGTCACACTTAACAATGCAGACAGCACCGCTGCAGTTCTGTCTTCCTCTGACAAGCTGCTCAAATACAACCGAGGAGAAAATCTAAATTTAAACACGAATGCCTGCGTTTGCACAAAAAAAAAAGAACATTTATTCCGTCTGCACTTATTCCATGAATCTTCAGATAACCTCCAGATTAAAAACGGTTATCTGCTCTTCATTATGTCTGCTGACAAGCCTCCGGTGGGTTCATGTGAAGTCTATTCAAATGTGGCATTCAGAGATGGCATCGTGCGCACGTTTCTGCACAGCTAAAGAGGCTTCTCTGCTGACACCAGACAGAAGGGCACGGCCAAGCATACTCAGTCGATAACAGGGTCTTCTGCAGAATAATTCAACAAACGTGCCGGTTTGATTTCTGCAACAAAAACGAGAGCTTTATAGAAATATGATTTAATTTAGATTTCAGACACTAGAAACAGATCAACAAAAGAGCACAGACTTGCAAGAAATTAAGCATTCTTGTTCTGGAAACATCCTCGGCCAGTCCTCATTTATTGTCCTGTTTCTGTGGTCTGATGGGGCCGATGGACGGCGGCCGGTTGGTGAACGGGTGCCACTGGCCCTGGATGCTGGGGCTGTCCGTGTGGAAGGGCTTACGGATGCGGATGATGTCCAGGCCGGACTGATTGGTCAGCTTGGTCAAGAGCTCTGAAATCTGCGGAGACGTTTTGTTCGTGATGATTTCTTCCCTCACGCTTCCGTTCACTGCAGGAAGGAAAAAGAGGAAATAATAAGTATGACTGACTCATGTACAGACTTTCTGACACAGCTGCCTGTTGTGAAGGTCAATATGAACAGCTGATTCTGGGTGAGAGGGTTTAACTAAGTCAGTTGACGTCCTCAGTGTCATTTCACTTCTACCTGAGTAGAGGTCTAAGAAAAGCCTGTGTTACACTGCCCCCTACAGTACCTGAGTGTAATAACATTCACAATCACACTACTTCATATTGATCGCTTAAACTTGCCACATACTTCACCAATAAAACTGATTTTCACCATGTATCTGGCCTTTAAACTGTAAAGTTTGACTATCATTTTGAAAAAGTAGCATTATGATGTTTTAGACCGGCTGAAATATGTTTCTTATAGAACATTTTGCTTCAGAAGCTTAAAGTTCGGCCGTCAGTAAGAATGAAAACAGAAAGGCTTTCCTCACTGCTTGTTTTATTGGGATTGGGATCTCTGGATTTGGATTTCTGCCCCAGTGGTGCTCCCCAATAAAACACACAGTCATGAGCACTTACAGTATTCTGCAACTATTTTGGGAATCCTGGACGCCTGAGGAGACACATACACGACAGTCGAAGGATTCTTCTTGGCATAATCCACCACCCCCTCCTCGATGAACTCCCTGAAAAAGATCAGAAGATACTGAAGTCACTCTGCTTTTTGATTTTTTGGTAATTCAGGTTTTGTTGAGACAGGATGGATCTGCTGTTGATGGTCTGTGTTAATATCAAGACTGCAGCTGATGATTATTAACATTACTGACAATGATGGAATGTAGTCCTTTTATTAAAGAACTATACTGAGGTACTTGTACTTTACTGTACAATTGACTAAACTAGTTATAATTTATTAGCACTTAAAACTTTACCTGATCAACAAATAACATTACAGATTAAATGCCCACAAGTATACAAAGTGGTTACAAATAGCCCAAAACCTTAATGAGACACAACATCAAAATGTTGTGTACTTATTTAAGCATTGGTGACAGTCAAATAACTGAATGTGTAATGATTAGGGCTGCAACTAGATCTGCGAATTAATCTCCTGATATCTAATTGATTCATCTACTGATCTGCAAATAAAATAAAATAAATGTCCATTACAGTTTGTCAAAATCGAGGATTCCACATTCATGATATTAACTCAACAGTTAATTAAACAAGAATGGATCAAACAATTATTCAAGTATCAAAAGTGTTTTTCTTTCAAGCAATTAATGAATTAATCGACTAATTTTGTTTCTGCATCAGTAAATATACACTAACAGAGGCAGTTTTTTTTTTAACATATACTTTTGCTTTTGATAAGTACATTTAGCTAACAACACTACTGTGCTTTGACTTAGATAATGCAGGATTGTCACTTAAACCTTGTACTTAGTATTTTTATATACACGTTTCACCCAATTTTAGCAATTTTAACAATTATAGCATGTGGAAACCTGTTACCTTATATAAATATCCACACCTTACCTACACAGCATCAATTCTACAAACACTATATTCAATTCAAGCACACAGTTTTTGATTTTTCGTGTGTTTTTACCTGACTCCCAACGAGCTCTGTGCCTTCTTGGAGAAGATGAGGGAAACCCGTTTGAGCTGACAGACGTACCGACCGACGCCGTTCTGGAGAACACTCTGCAGGAAGCGGCTCGGTGTCCCTCTGGAAGTCATCGTTCAACCGACAAGCAAGGGTTTTATATTATAATTCATATATCATTAAAACCGAGCGGCTAATTAAACAGCTAAACACGATAAACAGCCGCAACATTGATAGAGGACGACCTGACGGGCATGTACACAGCGCGGTCCGTCGAAGATACGTTCCGGAGTGAAACATAGCAAGGACACGACGGTTTAAATAAATAACATATCACGATAAGACTTCTTCTGGCGGTAATTATGATGTCAGATTTATTTTTTATTTCATCAGATGTACATTGAAAGCGTTAAAATGTTTTTAAACTAAAGCTAAAATGTAGCATAACCGTTTCTTGTTCGGTACCTTTCGACGTGTGTTTCACACGGACTTGTTTTGAAGATGCACGGAAAAGTGCGGGTTGCAGGAGAAGCATGGAAGAAAATGAAGTCATGAAAGACAGTTCGTAAGCTTGAATGTGTGATAAACTTAATATATTTCTAGTTTAGGGTTCCACATATATTCAACTTAATTATCTTTTATTGTCAACGTCTGTTTGATTAAGAAATTTTGGGTTTCTGCCTCACTGTCTGTCGTCTCTGTGCGTACCGTTAGCATAGGTCAACCAAGACATGTCTTCGCTGCAAGCTGACTTGATATTTCTGTCAATTTTCTGTCTTTCATCATTTCTGACTTAATATTTTCATGTCTGTTCCAGGTTCAATGTCCTGACCTGATACACTCATGTGGAGGAGCTTGCTGTTGAAGGGCACCACCTGCCTCTTGCAGGTGGCAGCCCGGAGGCTTCCCCACAAAAGACACCTCTCATCCCTCTGTGTGAGACTTCTCTCTCAGAGACTCCCTCACAGGCCTCCTAAATCTCTGTGTGGTTCACAGCTTTTGGGCAGAGACGGCTTCCTGTCGACCAGTTGGACCAGGGCTTATAAAAAAGATGCCAAGTCTAATGTGGAGTTTCCTACAAGCCCCATCACAGTCACAGATATAAAACAGTACCTGCGCTCCAAAGACATTCCCTTCCACGATGGCTACAGCTGCCTCCACATCCAGAGCATCTTTGTCAATGCACTTGACAGGAAGGACAACTTCTCCTTGTTCATCGACAAAACCACCGGGCAGTTTTTGTGCAAGGACACGCTGGTGGAAGGGAGCTGGGAGGATCTGCAGGACTGCCTGGAGGTGATGCAGAAGGAGGAGCAGGATTTCCTCAGCCCTGATGTGCTACTGGGATATCCAGAGAGTGTGGAGGAGCAGGACGAGAGGGAGAGGGAGCTGAGGGAGGTGCAGAGGATCTGGTCCAGCTCTGTGCCCTTCACTGACCTACATGATGACGAGGTTCAGCTGATCAAAACCATGTTCCAGGTATTGTTTAATGGGAGTAAGTGTGAGATGTGCTGGTGTTTTTATAAAGGACCGTGAATGATAGCATGTGTTTTGATTATCCTGGTATTCTTTTCTTGATATAAATCAATAAACACCAACACCAGTGTGAGGCGCCATCATATCTACATCACAACAGGGTTAAGGGTTCACAATAACTTTATAGTTATCCTTGGCAGGCGATATGTGAAGAGGGTGAAGCCAGGAGCTGATGTAAAGTAGAAATTTTATGGAAACAAGGGAGAAAAATAAATCTACCTCACCGTACGTTAAAGTTAATCGATGTTTTGTTTCAGATCACAAAGGTCTCTAATGCGATCCTCAAGAAGTTTGGTGTGAGACTCTTCAAGCCTACCAAGAGTCTTGTTTTCCCCTGGTTCGGTGGACCCGACTCCTCCCTGAAGGGCGTGAAGCTTCTCTCAGCCCAACATAGAACAGACACTGAGAAGGTTACTTATAATGAAGCTACAGTACCAAAGAGTAATTCTTACAACAATTTGTTTGGCCTCCCTCTGGTGGGCCGAATGGACTCGGAGGTTGTGCTAACTGGACAGGAGCTGGACACTCTGGCTGTGAGCCAGGCCACAGGACTCCCCAGTGTCGCTCTTCCACGTGGAGTCAGCTGCCTCCCACCGATCCTGCTGCCTTATCTGGAACAGTTCAAGCGCGTGACGCTGTGGCTGGGAGACGACATTCGCTCCTGGGAGGCGTCAAAGATCTTTTCGAGGAAGCTGGGTCTGAGGCGCTGCTCGCTGGTGCGACCCGGGGAGTACCGGCCCTGTCCGGTGGAGGCGCTGGCCCAGGGAAAGAACTTCAGCCAAATCATTAAATCCTCAATCCCAGCTGCCCACAAGTCCATCGTGTCCTTCAAGCAGCTGAGAGAAGATGTGTACGGGGAGCTGTTGAACACAGACCAGGTGGCCGGAGTGAAGTGGACGAGGTTTCCGGAGCTCAACAGGATCCTGAAGGGACACCGCAAAGGGGAGCTGACTGTGTTCACAGGTATAAAGAAACATGATATGTAAAGGGTAGAACAGTTCACATAAAATACTTATATTTCATCTTAATGCGTAAGTTTCTTTGATTTACAGGTCCTACAGGCAGTGGAAAGACCACCTTTATCAGCGAGCTCGCCCTGGACCTTTGCATGCAGGGCGTCAACACACTATGGGGCAGCTTTGAGATCAACAACGTGCGTCTTGCTAAAATCATGCTGACTCAGTTTGCCATGCAGCGGCTGGAGGAAAACCTGGAGCAGTACGACTTCTGGGCAGACAAGTTCGAAGAGCTGCCGCTCTACTTCATGACGTTCCACGGGCAGCAGAACATCAAGTAAGTCTTCTCTCAGTGTCACTGGGAATCCAGCTAGATGCGTCTTTCTTCACATGGATACAGACCTCACAGGGAATAATGTTATTGCTAACTCTCAAGGCATTTCAAGAATAGAGCATCTAGTCATTCTACTGGGTAACCCAAAGACAAAGAGACCTGCGTTGCTTTGTCTATAATTTCATTAGCTGATCAACAGAAAATTGGCAACAATTACAATAATCTATTAATTTAAATGCCAAACATCTTCTGAATTGCAGCTCAAAAGCTAGAGTTCTTGTGTGAAATACTTGGATCTATGGCAGATGTGTTGAGTGTGAACTGTTTACTTACCTGCAGTAAAATGAAGATTTTATACAAGAAGACTGATATAAAAGCAGCATTTTTATATGAAGCATTTTGTTCTGACCCGTCTCTGACTCCTTTCACAGGGCAGTGCTGGACACTATGCAACATGCAGTTTACATGTATGACATCAACCATGTCATCATTGACAACCTGCAGTTCATGATGGGGCAGGAAAACCTCTCAGTAGACAAGTGAGTAGGATTTATCACAAATATGAGGATAAACAATAAAGTGGATTGCTGCTTGTATGCTATGTTATTATTGTTTTTTAAGTGTCAAATGAAATAAGTATCCGTTTCTCTCTGAACCAATGCATTTTCCCATGTTAAATATGGAAATAAATGATGTTGGATGTGGTCCAGGTTTGCGGTCCAGGACCACATCATCGGAGCGTTCAGGAAGTTTGCCACCAACAGCAGCTGCCACGTCACTCTGATCATTCACCCCAGGAAAGAGGAGGACGACCGAGAACTGCAAATAGCCTCCATCTTTGGTTCAGCAAAGGTGAGCGGAAGGGATGTTTTTGAAAATAACTAAACTGCAGCAAGCTGTATTGTTTTCAGTCTGATTAATACGTAAGGGAAAAGGCAGATTTTTACATTTATAGCATGTTTTAGTGGTGTTCATTTAGTTCATGAATACTTGAATAAGATCAGTTCCAGAGTTTTGAGGACACAAAACACGCAATTGTTGAAATTCATCAAATAGAAAACTGAAAATGAAAAAAATAATCATAAGACATTATTATATTACATGGTGTGCATATTTTTGTTTTACACCCATGAACACTTTTACTGTCTGTTTTTAATGTGTGTTTTCTTCACTGACTTGACATAATCATGAAAACACATTATATCCTGATACATCTCAACCTTTGACCCGTTCCAGGCCAGCCAAGAAGCCGACAACGTCCTCATCCTGCAGGAGAAGAAGCTGGTGACGTGTCCTGGCCGCAGGTCCCTGCAGGTGACAAAGAACCGGTTTGACGGAGACGTCGGCATCTTCCCTCTGGATTTCATCAAGTCATCACTCACTTTCGCAACTCCCCTCAAGGGCAAGCACAAGCTGAGGAGGGTCAACATGAAGCCGGAGGAGGACGAGGCGGACAGTGCAGCGGTGAAGAAGGAAGAGAGTAAGAAGGAGAAGGCCGCCAAAACGACAAAGACTCCACGAGTTGTTAAGGATCCTGCAAGTGGAAATGAAAGCAAGCAGAAGGAATCGTAATGAGTTTAATTCATCGGTGTTATGGATCGTTTTCTCTGTTGACTTTAGTTCAGTTTCACCACTTTCACAATTAATTGAAGTTTAGCAAGATCCAGAAATGTCATGTAAAAGATAAAGTTAGACAGTTTTATGTCCCCAACATAAAGTTCAACTAAGCTAATCATTAAAGGGTTACTTCGTATTTTTTTTAACCAAGACCCTGTTTACTACGGTTTTGTGTCTGAGTCGTGGAAATAACACTTTTTGAAATTGTTCCAATATGGAGCAAGACCGCTGCAACCATAAATCACAAAAGCAGCTGCAGGAAATTGCACATCGTCAAAGTGCATCTACTTAAAGTGCTTGTTTCTGCCACCGACTCAGGCTCAGATTGTAATTGTGTCTGACAGCATTTTGGAAAGAGTCCCTTGAGAGATGGATCTTTTTTGGTTGACCAGAAACAGCCACGATGACGCTCTCGCCAAACCCACCAGACTCCATTCACAGAAACGGATATTTTACATCTTAAAACACACTTCATTCAAACTCGACAGAAAACCAAAAATAAAACTCACCAAAGCCGTAGTAGTTTGTCTTTTCACAATCACCAACAAAGTAAACTCTTAATCCAATGCATTAGAAATAAAAATATCAGGAGAGGAGCAAGAGGGGAGAGCTGGAGTGTTTTTGCATCTGACGCGGTGAATGAAGGGTTTATTTCAGGCTAACCAGAGTTGGTGATTGTTGTTGGAACAGTGGAAAAACAAACCAAGATGGATTTCATGAGTTATATAGTTTGAATGTGAAAGTGTGTGATGATAAAAATTAGCGCTTCTGCAAATGGAGTCTGGTTGCTTTGGCGAGCGTCTGTTTCTGGTTAAACAGAGAGGATGTTACTTCTCACACGAGGTCCATCTCTGCAGGGATCCTTTCCATGACACTGGAACATGTCAGTGGCAGAAACAAGCAGTTAAAGTAAACACATTTTGTGGATGCCCAATTTCCTGCAGGGATTACATTGCAGCCTGTTTTTTCGTGGCTCTCGCTCAACACTGGAGCAATTTCAAAGACTGTTGTCCTCATTAGTTATTTAGACTCAGCACGATGGTGAAATAGCATCCAGGTTAAAAAAAATACCAGCTTCCCTTTAAGTACATTTGAACGGAACAACTGAATATAATATATATTATAGAATATATGAAATAACAGCTGATTGTAATTCATAATGAAACACAGTGTTAATAATCCAAGATAAACTGAGGTTACTCAGCATTTCTTTCTTTATGGAACTAAGTGAAGATGTTGACATAATGAGTGTGATGGTAAAGTGTTGGCACATGTTAGGTTTGTACAGTTTGTATCTACTGTATATGTAGACTGAATTCTCCTTTAAAACACTGTTCTACTCTTTCAAAGAAAAAAAATAATACTGTGACACCAAGAAGAACTGTTCATGGTAACATACAGGACAACTCCTGCACTTGCACATCAACATAATGTGCTCTCTACTGACTTTTTGTACGCTGATGAGTTATCAAATGAGCTACTTTTTAAAAAATAAAATGCTTGTGATGCAGCTCTTTGTCTGTGTCTTCATGTGTGGTCAACAGGGGGCAGTGTGAACTTTACAGATGACTCTTCACTGCAGGGAGAAGCTGAGGAGGATAATTGATGAATAATTAGTTCACTGCTCTTTTCACAGCTGCCAGAACGTGTGTGTTTTGAGTATTTTAATATTTCGGAGGCATTTTGCTCAAGATGTTGCGACACAGTCATGCACACTAGCAGGAAAATGGTTAATTATGGCGCTGCTGATTAACTCTGCTCCTCCTGTCTGATTGCTTTCCATATAAATCCTCCTTTTGCCCTTCGGCTGTGAGTGCTGCCACCTTTTAAACACTCATAAATAAGTGGTGTCAGCTTACACATTATGTTAATAAGGCGATGCTTTCAGACTGACCCGTCTCCAGTGTCACAGTGCACACTCCATTATTTAGACAGAGCGACTTTAAATAAATGCAAATGTGTTTCAAAACATCTTCACATGAATATTTCATGGGTAAAGTCGTCTGTCCGGCCCTGCCTGCTCCTGGTGTGGGGTTACATGTGGAATCAGCAGCTTTCAGAGGTGAGAAACGTCTGCGTTGTGCAGCGCTGTCGGGTCAGCTGCTGCAGGATGAATTGACGGCTCAAGTGTCGTATATCATCTCGGCCACAGCGAAGCCAAATACATTTCAGATTTATGACGCTGTTTAAAGCGAACAGTTCAGCGTGTGGGAATGTGAAAGTGCCCGTCTGTGTTTGATATCAGGGCCTTTGAGGAATTTAAAACCTTGGCATCCACACGAGGAGTCACACTCATTAAAAAAATGAAGGATCTTTGCACTCATTAAGATGCTTTACCCATCAGAAAACAAGACAGCAAGATGTGTTACATTAAGCAAAGATAAGTGCCGTACACACCTGTATTGTATTCTTCTGTTTAAAGGTACAGTATGTTGGATTTAGGGGCCACTTCATCATTATGTTCATAAACACAATATCGTCATGTGTTGTTTAGTGGCACATGAAGCCAAAAAAGTTCAACTTCCTGGGTGTTAAATTACCCGAATCTTCCGTATGGTTTCTGTTTGTCATGAGTCCCACAGAACGTGCACACGAGAGACTTCTGCCGGTCGAGCGGTGACCGTCCGGTTCAGCCTTCTGCTAACTTGAATGGCAAAAAAGCAGTTTAATAGTTTAATGGCTCTTTGAGACTTTTCCAAATGTTATTGGACTTACTGGAGCAAATTCTGGTGGTGAAACGAGTCATTTAACATTAAATTGGTGGGGTTACACCACAGAAAGCTTTTCACAATGTTGTTCACATGGGCGGTAGTAGCAGACTTTGATGTGTAGAGCTGCCGGAATCCCCCTTTAATACAGATATTTGCCTCTGTTTAGAGTTCACGTACTCTGGGGCCTCTCTGTCTACCTCTGAGATCTCTGCTGGCTCCGTCTCTGACAGACCAGTCCGGAGAAAGCTCCTGGCATCAGACTCACTTTACACGTGGTATGTGGACCCCTGAGCTCCTCGGATAACTGAAACTGTAAAATATTGTTGTAAGCTGTGGGAACAATTCCTGTGTATGTTTGATGAACTCAAATCAGTGGAGATAAGATGGCAGGAGGGAGACGGCCCCTGGACAGATGTGATGAGCTCCAGGTTTTTGTTTCGTCCTCGGTGCTCTTATTTCATCTTCTCTGAGTTCTTTCACCGCTTAATGTTTTCCTGTGAATGTTCTGCCGCTGTGAAAGTACACATTGCTTTCCATAATGACTCCAGGCTGCGTGCTGGATGGGTCCGGGTGTCCTCTTGACTGTGTGGGTGTGGGATATGGCTGCTGAGGCCTCTGAATGGGGCTCTTTGTGTGTTTTTTGAGGTATTGCTGCGCCCAGATGATGGCGGCCCTGTCGTCTGCCAGCTCTTCCAAAGAGGGGAAAACACACAAAAATTGGAAGGAGTGTGACACAAATGCATGCAAGAAAAAAATACTTACACTCGCATTACTGAGCTTCACCCTAGTAAGCTTTCAAAGATAACAGCTCGAGTTTATTTTCACAGAGAAAACAGGTGGTGGAAAGAATAACACAAGGTTAAAATACTGACATTTCTGCAAATATCAGAGCGCAGCGCTGTTCGCCTGATTGTTGTCTTTTTTGTTTTGAACGGCCCTTGTTGATCAGAGCTTTGCATGCCTATTCAAATAGCTGCCATCTGGAGGGGGGAGGAGATGAAACAACTTTGAGTTACGCAGCTCTTAATCATGATGGAAACAAATTGTGCAGAGACCAAACGAATTCCGCTTCATTAAAACGATATGGGGTATGAGAGGATGGGGATCCAATGAGGCTAAGAAAAGATGTTTCAGCTGCAGATAAGCCCTCCTCTCGACCTAAAATCCACCAAAAACATCACGATCGGATGGCATAATCAAGAGCATTAGTAATACATCTTCTCCATGAATGAGAAAAACAATCCAGGCTTTATTATAAAGTCAGTGAAAAATGAACTCAAGGCCCCAGCTGCTCCCAGGGCTGCTGATGATGGGACACATGGATACATGACATGCATGCATAGCGCTCCGCCCCATTAGCCGCCCTTCATTAAACCAACTATTTGACCAAGTCTGGAGGTAATTTCAGGACCTTCAATCAGAGTTAATCAGCCGGGGGCTCTGGCACTGCACTGACTTTAGCCAGCGTCCAAGACGGGATCATATGGTGTATTTTCAGCTGATCTTGATTATGATTGTGCGTTTCCTCTTGGATATGATGACAAGACAGATTAGAGATGATCATTTAATGCAAGGACAGTTCATCTCTTTACAGTATTTTTGGGGGAAATCAGCAAAAAGGAAGCTGCAGTGAAAAGCATCTTTATACATGTTTAAACCTAAGAATAGTTTGACATTTTGGGAAATCGCATGTGCTTTCTTGCCAAGAATAAGAAGAGAAGATTGATACAAGTATGAAGCTACAGCTTAGCTTAGCTTGAAGACTGGAAACAAGGAGAACTGTCAGCTATTAGCAGAATTTAACATCAGCACCTCTAAAGCTCATCAATTACACAGAATAAGATTTTGAATCATGTTTGTGTTCAACTCATTAATACAAGTCCAATATTTATTCCCTTTTAGCTCTGTTTTTGGTCTCCACCAGCTCCTGAGGAGAGCATCATTTGCCTCCAGAGAAGAAGTGTGAAGCACGTTATTTGAGTATATGTAGTTAGATTACATCACTGCTGGTGAGTACACACAGCAGCAGGTCAGAAGATGTGAGGATCATGTGAATCAGGCTTTGGCCTCACAGTTTTGATCTTTTCTTGGGATTTTGCTGGCGATAAGAGAAATGTAGAATAACATTAGTTTTAAGGTTCATCTAATGAGCTGAAACATGAGCCTTCCCTTGGTCCGGGAGCACGGGGGGGAGGATGTGCACATGGTTATTAATATACACAGAGGCAGGCATACTGTTGGCTAATGTGGGTCAAACGTGCAGAGTGCACGTGAGTAAGTGAGGCAGAGTAACCCCCCCGCCTCTGCTGATGTCCGAGGGATGTTGGGCATCTTGAATCAGCTTTGAGTCCGAAACAGCCTCCAGTCTCTCTGCAAGCGCCGTCTGTCCTCAGCTCGCTCCGGCTGCAAACACACACAGAGAAACAACTGTTCCTGTTGTTGTGATGGCTGGTAGAAATGCTGGGACCTAGTTTGCCACTTTGAAGGATAAGAATTGTTACGGGACTTGTTTCCAAAGATGAAACTGTAATGTGGCAGACACAGTGTACTGATGAACTTGCTCCACATACACACTGTACCCCTGCGTGCTCTCAATGTTCTCCCAGCATGTTCTGTCACACTTTCTATTTTAATGTCAGTCTGGGTCAAATCATGTTCTCACTCTCTCTTTAAGCAGCCAAATTTGAGGAGGTTTATCAGAACAGAATCTGCAAACCGAGTGCCAGAATGTTTAGATGAGTTTCGAATATGTGTAGAAGTCTGTATGAATTACAGGTAAGAGTGACACCTGACACTTAGCGGTTCACCTGTTCACCCCAATGAACAGGTTAGTCAAGAAGTCTAACAAAGCCCAGAGTTTGCTCAGTCGTAACAGGACGATAGATGTTCAAACCTTCCTTTTTATGAGCGTTTCTCCAGAGATTTCAATCATACCAGTGACTATCTGTTCGTTGTTTATTGAAAAATAAGATATTGGATATGGATATGTGTCATTTAAATATTTCTTGTCTCCTGAAGTCAGATGAGAAGATGATAACACAAGCATATTTATACACTAAATGTAAAGCGACAGCCGGCAGTCAATCGCTTAGTTTAGCTTAGCATAAAGACTGGAAGTGGGGGGAACAGCTAGCCTAGCTCTTGGAAGCCAAGAAGCAGCTGTTGTTTAATGCAAGTATGGAGCATAAACTGATGTCACACACCTTTATATTGATAAGTTAAGTTGCAATGCCTGTGCCAACTTATTGACATATCCCAACAAGTGATGATGTGTCAGTGATGAGTTATATTTCTGAGTGATGTTGTGCATCAAAAGAGCTGATCTGAAATCTGAATGTTATCGCTTCAAGACCGTTTTCTGTCAGTTTTGTGCAAACAGACAAAAGTGGATGGAAAAGAGTTTTGCAGATCTACTGAATCCACATGAAATAAGTGCATATGTTAATTAAGCTCCTCAATTCAATAAGGGCTGTGTTTGACAATAGGAACCAAACTGAGTGCACTATTTAATAAATGACAAAGCAATTCCCTTGGCACGGTGATGCCCAGATTAGATGGCTGAGGGAGTCTTTGGCTCCTCGCAGCTCCGGCTGATAGCGACAAAAGAACCTGAATTCCTGCAGAACATAAACACGCAGAGCCAAAAGTGTTGTCGTTTGTTTCTGCCCCTGAACACACCGTGCGGACTCAGTGCATGTGTGACTCAAGGTAAATTTAGTGGCTCTGAACTGTTAAGACCTTTTGTGAGTCACAGAGAAGTGCAGCAGAGCGTTGCTGAATGGATCCCTCTGAGAGTACCTGCAGTGCTTCACCTCTCTGTGGGTGGCAGTCAGAGTGGTTCACCTGCAAACATCTGAAAGGTCACCCAGCACGAGGCACCTTTTGGTTGCACTCATTGAACGTTAGTCTGATCGCACCAGTTCCAGCTGCCATCACTTCCCCGGTTAGCTTAACGCTCCTGATCCTCCTCAGTCGGCAAAGTTATACAGAGGACACCCTGTGCTCGTGTCTCAAATGCTGAACTGTCATGTAGCATTAGCAACGGGCCTTTAGCTGACCATCCACGCTCAGTGACAGAGCCGTACTGTAAACACCTGCCGTCTCAGTGAGCTCGACTGGCCGTGTTCTGCCTTCTGAACACGACAGGGAAAGCTTTTGAGAGCCACCAGCGTGCCCGGGGCTTATGTAACACCGGGATCTGGCCAAAGAGAGCGCTGAGGGGCTTAATCTATCCTGGCACCGCGGGTGTGGAGGCTGTTCAAGAGCCCTGAGGGGACTGGAGAGGGTGCACCGTCTTACTCTGCAGCGCTGGCCTTTCAGGATGCCGGAAAAACCATAAAGGTTGAATGAGGGGGTGCAGGTGGGGTGACAAAAAGAGCATAATTGCAGTGGTGAAATGGTGGGTTTGTGGTCAGTGAGTGAGAGGGAATGGTCGATGGAGGCTTTGAGGAGCTGCCATCTCTG
Organism: Acanthopagrus latus; assembly: GCF_904848185.1. Lineage (NCBI taxonomy): Eukaryota > Metazoa > Chordata > Actinopteri > Spariformes > Sparidae > Acanthopagrus > Acanthopagrus latus. The sequence continues at coordinate 20,876,074 of NC_051058.1, read as the reverse complement.
TTTTTAATGAGTTGAGGGCCTCATTCCTCTTCACCAAGTGGTCAGAATTAGCGTCCCCACACCGGGGATAAGTGAGGCTCCTGGCAGGGCTCCAGCACCTCACAGCAGCACCAGCCTCTCTATTAATTCACTCTGAGAGCGAGAGAGACAGAGAAAAGGAGATGGAGACAGCTTTGCCCAGCCAACCAGGCATACTCCTCAGCCAGGCCAAAGAAAATGCCCATTCAATCTCAAATTAGCCGTCTGCATGGACACCTTCAAAGGAGGCCCCTCTCCGCCTAATCTTCTCAGACTGTGTGCACACACTGACCGTCTGCTCCATGAAAGCCTGAGTGCAGAAAACCAGAGCCAGTGCAGCAGTTAATTGACGCATTATCAGCATAAGCATGGTCAGTTAAGCTGATTATCTAACAGTGCAGCATCCGCCATCGAGATACTGAATGTTATTGCTTCAAGACCGTTTTCTGTCAGTTTTGTGCAAACAAACAAATGTGGACGTGAAAGAGTTTTGTCGATCTACTCAATCCGCGTGAAATAAGTGCATATTTTATTTAAGCCCCTCAATTCAAGAAGTACTGTGTTTGACAATAGGAATCAAACTGAGTGCACTATTTAATAAATGACAAAGCAATTCCCTTGGCACGGTGATGCCCAGATTAGATGGCTGAGGGAGTCTCTGGCACCTCGCAGCTCCGGCCGATAGCGACAAAAGAACCTGAATTCCTGCAGAACATAAACATGCAGAGCCAACATGGAGTCGCGCCAAAAATGCTAATATTTATATAGAGTGACATGTTCGGACTATAAAATTGAGGCTACTCTGACTGAACCTGCAGAGATCTATCACATGTTGCACATGCGGCGTTTATTAGAGAAAATAAGGGACACATGTGCCAACCGTTACTGATTTCTTTGTTATTACAAGACATATGGAAATATGATTCATAATCTGCTTTTCTTTGATTAAGTGAAGCATTAAAACCATATGCTCCATTCATCTAATGGACAAAGTCTGTAATGTGAGTAACGTTATAACAATACTGACTCTGCAGCCTCCACAGAAATACGGTTTATAGCCGCTAATAATTTTAGGTCTCCTGCCATGTTTCAAAGGATTAGTTTGTTAGCTTTGCCGAGGCTTTTAAAGTAGGCAATAAAAGAACAATGCATCTCAAGAGAAGAAAGCATGATAAATTGCCCTGTAAGGTCTGGTTAGGTTTAGATTTCAAACTACTTTTTCACAAAGCTGGAAAATATCCGAACGTTTAATAAAGGATCTTTAGTTTTGTTGACCTGCTGAAGATCATCCTGACATCTTGTCAACAGTATCCAGCTTTGTTGCCACTAACACAGTCAGAAAACCTCCTGACTTATCATCAAAAATACTCAATTTTATCTCCACGAACCCGTCGCTGAAAAATGTACAACACGCCGTTGGAAATATCTGGTTTTGTTGCCACTAACATGACTTCAAATTGAAGTCTATGTAGTCATTTCATACTTTTGTCTCGAGCGGTGGTGTCTCACTTTTAGTGTCTATACCTGACTGAACCTCACCTGTAGCATTGTCACACCTTGATATTATTTCTTTTTCTGCAGAAACACTTTCAGAAGACACTGACAACAGATCTCATCCTGACGATGTTGGTGTCAAAAGCTTTTACGTGTCATTGTAGAAGGATGTACAAACTGAATAATTTGTCATTTCATCTGGAGGTGAACTTTGAATCGATTACCCAAACTGTCTGCTGTAAACATCCATCACAGTTTTACAGGCCAACTGGCTCAACTGTTGGCTTGTTTACAACCTCTCTGCTCGCCAGACGGTTTGGAATTTGTTCTGTCTGTGTTGTTGTGTTCTCTGATCTCAGTAATTAACCGTGTGAGTACAGTGTTATCACAGCTGATAGGAATGACAGCAGAGTAACTATAAATACGAGACCTGTGTTGTAATACGCAAGAATTATCCTTTACAAGTATTCATATGTATTCACAGCACACGTTGCTGTTAGGTGTGTTGCTCTGCCACGTGTCTGTTTCTGATTTGATAATACTTTCTCCTCAGCTTGTCTTAATAATCTGCTGGTGTTCGTATTGTAACTACTGACTCACTCACCGTGCAGGGAGGCAGGTCAGAGAGCATCGAGCACATGATCTACGGTTTTGTTTGTTCTTCCTTTGGGCTCCCAGCACTGTGAGAGCAGCGGATCAAGTCAAAACCAGGCCGGGTGTTTGGGTTCAGGTAACAGCAGGTCATTCCCCCTCGTTCCCTCACTCGCCGTTCACGCATCTTGTTTTGGTTACGCTTCTCGCTCGGTGTCACTTTCAGCTGGATTCTCTCAGACTTACCGTTGGAGAATTTGGGTGCGAGTGTTTACTAATGTTGTTTTTCTAATGGCAAGCACATAGAGTCGAAGGAAGGGAAGGAAACATGTGAGGTCCATGTATAAAGGTAAAATTTGTCTTTTTGCCTCCATGCCAGCTGAAAGTCGTGAAGTTGGTGAAGGTGAAGGTGAAGTTTTCTAATCCATGAAAATAACAGTGTTGTAGCCTTCTCCTAAACTCTCCAGAATCCCCGAGATCCCAAATTGTTTTAAAAGATCTTATCTACATCCAATTTTTAGCTGTAGCTGCTAAGCTAACAGCATTAGCATGCACGCTGTCTGAAGTGGATGCACGAGTCTGATTGTTCATCCAGAGTGTAATCAGATATTTTCTACTCAATATGTGATCTTCTGTATGTTTTTCACAGTTACTTCAGTTGTTTAATCCTACTGCTTAATACTATGATGCTGCTTTTCCCAGAAACGTTTTGTGAACTATGAAACTTTCCTCCAGCATAAGGGTGAGTAGATGATGACTGGATTTTCATTTTGGAGTGAAAAGTTCCTTTAAAACATACAAGCCGGTGGAGAAAATGACTGGACGAAGTGTAAATCAAATGCAAAGTGCACTAATGGGAGTATCAAGTAAGCACATGGATCCCATAATGGAGTACCGGGGGAAACCTTAAAAATGTATTTTCCTGGCGTCCTCTCTTGCCTAATGCATCATAATGGAAAGTGCTGCAGTTTCACATTCAGGAAATGGACTCTCCAACAGAGGAGATCTAGGGGCCATTTCTGAGTGAAATGAGTTGCAGCGTCATTGACCAATTACTTTTCACCAATTATCTCCATCCGGCATGTTTATGAGTAAAATGAGCTCCACAGTGGACGCAGAGGGGAGGTCATCATCGGCCGACACAACATAATTGCAGATGGGCCGGCTGCTTTGGGCCGTGATAGGCATCTTGGGCACGCATGCACGACCCGGCCCAGCCAGCCAGGAGCAGAGAGCAACGGGAACACAATGTCCCCACGGAGAAAAGACTCAGAGGTTTGATTTTTGGGAGTCGTTATCTACAGACACCCTGTATTCAACCCACACACAATTATCAATTACTTGACTAACAACTCTTCTCAAATTCTCCAGTGGTCAGATAACTGCAGGACAATTTTCCACCCTTCCCCATCAGGTCTGATTGCTGGAGCCCCACCAGCTTCACAGAGACGCCCAGTTCAGTAAATCCAATCTTTTTGAGTTCCACTCAATGAAATGAAGGAAACTTAAAAGGCCTGCAAACGAAGTAAATGAGCTGACCTGGAGTCTGTTTGTGGAAGTATTTGTGTCATGTTTATCCAACCTTGGCACAGCTCATGTTCTTGGAATATGTTGCAGTGTTAAAGTTACTTTATATAATTTATTTTATTCATTTTCTTTGTTTATATAACTTTAACTATTTTATTCTTCTGCATGTCTTTTTGCTTTTCTTGGCCTGTTTTTAGCCATGCTAGCAGCACAGCTCAAGGGATCTCAGTGTTTTTTGAAATAACTGAATTTTATCAGCTACACACTTTCATGGTCCCCAGAGGATACGTTTTATTAACTGCAGTGACCCAACGTGATGCTTTCAGCTGTGTTTTTTGAGCTGTGATGGATTGCCTTGAAGGAAACATTCACCCTAAAATGGAAATTCAGTCATTATCTACCCACTCCAGTGCTGATGAGGATGAAGTTTTGTAGTCCACAAAATATTTCTGGAGCTCCACAGTAAAACAGAGTTGCAACATTCACCTAAACAGCTGAAGTAGAAGAGGACTTGTTTTAAAATGTAAAGAAACAACTGAATCCAAGTCTCTGGAAGTCCAAAGAACCCACATTGATGTAAAAATACATTATTTTACACCCCTTTCTAAAGACTGATTCCTCGCTGCAGGCTAGCTGCTAAGCTAAAAGTATTAGTGTGAGCCTCATCTATACACAAGCTCGGCCGCTCATCAAGGCTGTAAATAACATGTTTTTAAAATCAATTTTGGAACAGATCGAGACTTAGATTATGGTGGACAAGCTGTATGAAGCCATTTTTAGCTGACTTTTTTAGTTGTCTGTGTTTTGACAACAGCAAGTCCTGGTCTTCTTTCAGCTAGTGCTTTGCTGTGTTAGTATTTAGCTAAAAGTACCACCCATATAAAGCCTCACACTTTTAGACTTATTGTGATTTTTTAAATATTTATTTATTTATTTATTTATACTGTTTTTCAAGTCCAGAGAGTTTTAATAACCATACTGGAATATGCTTTATAGTGGCTTTTGTATATCAAATGAGACAGATTAATTATTAATTACACAATAGCAGGCATGTACTGGAAGTATGTGGCCTTATGCGGTTCAGCGCTTTTGATTATTTAATTGAGTTTAATTATTACTAATTGTTACTTATCTCCTTTCTTGCCTGGCGACATTTACCAGCTCAGGTGAAAACACCCTCTGTGGGACTATGTACAGCCTCGTTTTACTCCTCTGGAGCACAAAGGCTTGCCAGAGAGGGTTGAGGTTAGTCAGGTATGACCTTGTTCTACATATTGAGAATACAGAGCAAAGAACTGGTTGTGCTGGAACAGGCTGGGAATCTAGGGTACGTTATCTTCATTACAATCCATTGTACTGTTGGCCTCAGTACAATTACGCCTTTTACAACCCAACCACACCGGCTCAGTTTATACAGTCATTATTGGAGACGGATCAAATATGTTAAATATATCTAATGTCCACTATTTATGTTTTAACTTTGTGGTGTGCTGAATACATATGAGCTGGTATCACTGCCTCTGTCATATTCATATAATATATGTTATTAAATCAATAGTTTTGTAAGTGTTATCATTGTGTTTTTTTGTTTATATATCTGTCATTTAATTATAGACTCCAGAGGTCCAGAGAAGACCTTTGGCTTCAGGGCAGGTTGTGCATAAGTGTGCTACTACTACTGCTGTTTGTAGGCTAATAGTGTGTGTGTGTGTGTGTGTGTGTGTGTGTGTGTGTGTGTGTGTGTGTGTGTGTGTGAGAGAGAGAGAGAGAGAGAGAGAGAGAGAGAGAGAGAGAGAGAGAGAGAGAGCAGTCCAGGTGTGTCAAGGGTCGAACAAACACAGCAATACCGGATTCTAAATATCGGCCTTCAAAATAAAAGCACGTACTTTTCCATGGAGGATTTATTTATTTATTTTTTTAACAAGACAACTTTAATTTCCTGTCACGTTTACTTGTACCTTCGTAATCTACAATTAATTTGGAGTTTATTTTCAGTTTTGTGTTTACTGTTTTTGACAGGTGTTGATTAAACTCGCTTTGCACTGCATTTTACTTGTTTATCTAACACTTTTCTCCCCTTTTTATGTCAACAAGGAGCATTTCAGCCGTCCAGAATGTATTGGAAAACTGGTAGTCAGTTATATTTACCACTGACCTCTATTACATTAAGGGAACCTCCCAAAAGGATTCACAACAACTGGACAACTGGAATTTTACTGTTACTGTTTTACTGTTTAATCGTGAACATGGCTCGTTACAACTTCCCAGAGCCCAAAGTAATATCCTCACATTGCTTCTTTGGTCTAAGAAACAACCCAAAACTAATAACTTGACAAATAAAAATTACAAATAAAAAAGCAGATCATTACATTTAATAAACTAGAAAGGAACCAGCAAGTGTTTGGCATTTTCCTCTTATTTTTTCTCTTCTTATCATTATGATTATCACTTGAAATATTATTTTATTTATTAGTTTAGACACTAGAAATAGTTAACCGACAGTTAATCACCTCTGGAGCATAATGATATTATTCATATATACAAAAACTAGGCTATCTTATTTTGGAAGCCATAACCGGAAGCAGCCGTTACGGCTCCTGCTAGCTTACCGCCGCGGTCTAAACACCAGCGGCGGCTCCTGTCCGACTCCCCGCACAACAACAAACACGCTTCCCTCGGCAGGAAGAGAAACGAGAGAGAGAAATAAAGAGAGAGAGAGACTGTGAAGAAATGTAACATGTTTATTTGTCAGCGGACATGTTCGTAAAGTTACGGGTTTGTGGATAAGACGGTTTTAAAAAGGGACAAAGAGTCGTCAACGGTCGTGTCCAGATTTTGTTAGCAGACTTTAAAGAAGAGAGCAGCAGCTGCCCCCCGACTGACTGACTGTCCACTACAACCGTACAAGGTAAGTTTGTGTTTTTTACTGGATGTTTTCTGTAGCTCACTTTAGATAAAAATGTACAGAGTGAAGTCCAAGTTGTATCTGTATGCCTTCGTATGTGTCCAGCTACTTCTGTAAGTTTATTGACGCTTTTATAAATGGACTTCGCCTCTCACTGCACAGGTGTGTGTAGGTTAGCTTAATTCCTCTGGCAGGCTGTTGTTCCCTTTAGCTGACATTATATGTAAATCAGACAGGAACTTCAGTGTGGTTTCTTTTGGTCAGGTCTCTTAAATAAAGTGTTAAATGTCGCCTGGAGCCCCCCTGAAGTCCCTGTGGTCTCTTTTTATTTATCTGCGGTGTTTATCAGACAGGGCAGGCTGACTGGCTGCAGACATAACAAAGTGCCTCCTACAGAAACTGTACCCAGACTCATTTCCTGCTCAGCTACTCCAGCTTCACCCCAAACCATAAATCAACAATTTCCTTATCATGCACCCAAACAAATCTTACTTCTTGCTTTCACCTTATCTTTATACAAACAGAGGCTTCAACGCCGCTCCCCCAGTTCTCAGATCTGCATGACATTATTTCTTTCTAAAGTTTAGTTTTGTCGTCCAACTTTTTGTCCCTGTGCAGCCACATTTAAAGGCATTCAAATGCTGCATATTTATTGTTCTCTCCTAGGACAGCTTGTTCCGTGTTGGTGAGCCGGTTCTCCTCTGGAAAATCTCAAAGAAGAGTCCTTAAAACTTGTAGCATCATCTGGGACTTGAAATCTAGGTCTGCTCCATAGACAATGAATGGGGTGCTGATTATGAAGGTGCTAAAAATGCTTAATCCCAAAATACATCCTGACTCATCTTTTGTCCGCACAAGTGCACAACAGTCTCATGTATGCCGTTTATTGCGAAAGGAAAGGGAATGGTGGCAAATTTGACATCCCAGTGACAACACTCAACAATCCATGGGTCATTTTCTAGCTTGAGAAAGCGGTTCACAGTTATCCGCTGACCAGACCTGCCCTGGGGCGCAGCAATAACATATGTGAATTCTTAAAATGCATGGCATTCCCCCCTCTGACACTGTCCACAGCCACGTTTGGCCAGACACAGAGCCACTTTTCATGGCATCACAATGTCACCAGTTGCACCGTGGGACCAGTTTTACAAGAGGAAAGAAGAATATAATTGAGTGATTTGCACACAGAAGTTAGCTTGTTGGAATTTACAGTGCGTACATCCACTGCAGCTCTGCGGTGCGTTTACGCCCAGAAATTCCCTCATGTGCTCATTTAAATTAAACAAAGCAACCTCGTCTATTTTTGTACGCAGCTGCCTCATCTGTAAACAAAAGCCAAATAGTTTGAACGGGATGATAACATAACTAACAAGCAGAACGGCAGAGCAGCTCTCGCAGCTCCAACCCCCAACTCTGCAGTATATTATATTCAGACTTCATCAGCCCAAACACACACACACAGAGGTCAAGTGCTTACCTCAGCTCGCTTGCAAAAGGGCAGGCTGTGAACCTTGGCTCTGGGGGAGATGGCACAGTTTATTTGCAGTGATAATTTCTCAATTGATTTTTTTTTTTTTTTAAGCACATGGCATGCTTCCCTCAGAGGAGCTGCTTTGTCAGCAGATCAGGGTGTTAGCATCTGTGTAGAGCTCTCCCAAGTGTGTTTATCTTGTACATGACAGGAATCTGATAGTGTTTCATCTAAGCTGACTCTAGTCTTGAATCTAGTTGTTGAATCTTTTTGGATCCCTTGTTAAACCCAATCACACAGTTTGGGTTCAAGAGCATGTCTCAAAAAAGAATATTTGTTTAGTTAGATAGTTTGGGGAATATAGGCAACTTTTTGAGCTTATTATTCATTTTTTTAAAAAGCATCAAACATGCCTATCTGAATCAGAAAGTTGACAGTGATGAGTCAGATTAGGTCGTCTGACCACAGATGGGTAAGAACGAATCTGATCAAGGCATTTTATGCCAACTTTTGGTTCTTGAAACTAAAAAAAAAAATTGTTATAATAAACATGTTTTTTAAAATGGGGCTGAAAGATTGAGTGTAAAAAAGTTAGTTGCGATCCTAATTATTATTATTATTATCAAGAGATAATCTGAGGTAGCAGTGTCTCACATTTTACACGTGATAATTACTACAAGGGGTTGTGAAAGTAAACAGAGCAGTAAGATGTGGTCAGCCAGATGTGCTGACAGCTGAAATAGTCGCACTGTATCTGAGTATGAACAGTTTGTGTACACAGGGATTTTCATCCCTTGCTGTCTTCTGTTTGTTGTCACAAACCTTGTTGGTTTCTAGTTTGGCTTTGTTGAATGAGGGAGACGGAGATGGAGGTGTGAGTATTTATTATTCTAAGAGGTCGGGTTTCATAATAGATAATATGTTTTCTGTAAGTAACACCTCCCCGTCGTGCTGCCCTGCATATTGTCCTTGTGCCGTTTAATCTGAAGGTCAAGTCCCTCGATTCTTTTTATTAGTCTTCACGAACCGTCTCCTGGAATAATAAATAAGAAGAGAAACTTTAGAAGACAGGAGACAACAATGGGAACAGAGTGGGAGGTGTTTTGCTGTCAGGCAACATGAAGACCGTGTTATGTTTTTTAGTTTTTCTTGAGGGCCCAACATGTCAAATGAAACGATTATGTAGTATTTTGTGGGTTTCTTTGTTAATGTGGCATCCCATTGTGTTGACTTTGCTCTCCTGTCACTGGCTGTTCACCATAATTATTGATGTAGCACAGTTTCCCACAGCACAGTATTTAAAAAACAGTCTGACATAATGATTTTGGGACTCTGTGTGGCTTCTCAAACACAATGAGCTGTGACGAAATGTAAGACTACAGGCTTATTTCTGTTTATTCTCTACACGACTTAAGAACAAATACATTATGAGTTAAGGACTTTCTTCTCCAGCTCCTGAAACAATGTCTTACATGTTTTTGAATTAGATTCTGCCAAGGGAAGACGTGCTGTGTGTTGATTTGCATCTGTTTTGGGGATTTCATGGTGGAGTTGACAGACTGCTGGTTGCTGCAGATCTGCTGTAGTGTTTAAAACGCAGGCAATATGCTGAATCCACAACACATGCTGTATGTTGACAAAACAGAGCGAGCACAGTTGGCTTTCACCGTCACCCCTCGTTTTCTTCCTTCTGAGCATGGACCAAAGAGATTTTTATCTAGTTTCCAGTGTGTCTTTGAACCTCTCTGGGACGCCTCATTCTGTATGTTTTAGTGTGACAGGCTGATTCCAATCTGATAAAGTTGTCACAGAAATCAGTTTTTTAAAAGCTCTGCGTGTCTGCTCAGTACACATCTGTAAATATCACAGAGGCAATGTCAACTTGGTATCCTTGAAACCTCCTCTTAAAACTAACTTTTATCATAAGGCTTTTTCTTAATTGATGGTATTTATTGTTATTTAAATGTTGTATTTATCTTGCTTATCTTAAGTCCTTTGTCTTGTTTGCTTTTACTTGAGGATTTTATTGTGAAACACTTTGTAACATTGATTTTTTGAAAGAAATGTATTTGCCAGCACAAATTGGTGACTAAAACCCACATTTTAAAGTATAACTAACCTGTCAACTTTAACAACAATGGCATGCAAAATATCTTGTTTGCATGTGTATCAGTTTATATAGGCTCTTTGTTCCAGCTACACTTAATTGATTAATTACCTGTTAAGCTCTGTGGCTAGTTCACCAAACAGTGCGAAGACAGAAGCAAATAGGCAAACGCCTCAAAAGCACTTACAGCGCTTCTCAAAGCTTGTAAATTTTTAGCTTATGACCTTTTGCGAAAGTCTAAAGCCATGTCTGGTCTTGGCTAGACTGTTATAAGCTTTTGGGATGATATTACATACACTATATTACCAAAAGTATTCGCTCACCTGCCTTTACTCATTCTATGAACTGAAGTGCCATCCCATTCCTAACTCATAGAATTCAATATGATGTCGGTCTACCTTTTGCAGCTATTACAGCTTCAACTCTTCTGGGAAGACTGTCCACAAGGTTGAGGAGAGTGTTTATAGGAATTTTTGACCATTCTTCCAAAAGCGCATTGGTGAGGTCACACACTGATGTTGGTCGAGAAGGCCTGGCTCTCAGTCTCCGCTCTAATTCATCCCAAAGGTGTTCTATCGGGTTCAGGTCAGGACTCTGTGCAGGCCAGTCAAGTTCATCCACACCAGACTCTGTCATCCACGTCTTTATGGACCTTGCTTTGTGCACTGGTGCACAGTCATGTTGGAAGAGGAAGGGGCCCGCTCCAAACTGTTCCCACAAGGTTGGGAGCATGGAATTGTCCAAAATGTTTTGGTATCCTGAAGCATTCAATGTTCCTTTCACTGGAACTAAGGGGCCAAGCCCAGCTCCTGAAAAACAACCCCATACCATAATTCCTCCTCCACCAAATTTCACAGTTGGCACAATGCAATCTGAAATGTACCGTTCTCCTGGCAACCTCCAAACCCAGACTCGTCCATCAGATTGCCAGATGGAAAAGCGTGATTCATCGCTCCAGAGAACGCGTCTCCACTGCTCTAGAGGCCAGTGACGGCGTGCTTTACACCATTGCATCCGACGCCTTGCATTGCACTTGGTGATGTGTGGCTTGGCTGCAGCTGCTCGGCCATGGAAACCCATTCCATGAAGCTCTCTGCGTACTGTACTTGGGCTAATCTGAAGGTCACATGAAGTTTGTAGCTCTCTAGCAATTGACTGTGCAGAAAGTCGGCGACCTCTTTGCACTATGCGCTTCAGCATCCGCTGACCCCTCTCCGTCACTTTACGTGGCCTACCACTTCGTGGCTGAGTTGCTGTTGTTCCCAAACGCTTCCATTTTGTTATAATAGAGCTGACAGTTGACTGTGGAATATTTAGGAGCGAGGAAATTTCACGACTGGATTTGTTGCACAAGTGGCATCCTATGACAGTTCCACGCTGGAATTCACTGAGCTCCTGAGAGCGGCCCATTCTTTCACAAATGTCTTGTTTCACAGTCTGCATGCCTGAGTGCTTGAATTTATACACCTGGGGCCAGGCCAAGTGATTAGAACACCTGATTCTGATCATTTGAATGGGTGAGCGAATACTTTTGGTAATATAGTGTATATTTCCAGGATTAAGGGTTAAGATTGGTGGTATAAATTAACTAAATTAAATTAGAAATGGGTGATGATCTGGTCGCTGAGAAAAAGTCCTGAATTGTTCCGAATTTCTCAACACTCAGAAATGATGTTAGAAATGTGTGTGACTTGGCTGTAATGCAGCTCTTAAGACCACAGAACAAAAACATTTAAAGCTACCCTGCTGAGCGTTCTCATAAACAACCACAGTCATGTTTATATCCATTGTTTCTCACCAAAACACAATCTGTGTTCCAGTCTGTTGAATGCATCATCGCCGTACAACATTTTAAAAGCTAATTTAAAATATTTAGGAACCAACATTGTTATAGGGGCTCTGTGAAACATTTGTGTTGTGCCTAAAGTCGTTGTTAGTTTATGTTAGCTGACACGATTTCTAAACTTTAGCTACTGTTGTTCTCTGTCAGCTGAGAGGAGAGAGGCAAGGAGGCGATCCTTCGAACTGGCGCAGAAAATCTGACCCGAGTCCTTTACAGAGAAATCCACAGTCATTAAACAATTTAAACAAATCTACAGGCATGTATAGGCAACCGAGATGGAAGGGAGGATCTAATTCTTCTCTTTGCATTATAATCTGTTCACATATGGCCAATATGTTACGTAGAGCCCCGTAAACATCACTGTATACACCGTCAGCTGTCTTGTTCTCTGATCTTGCTTGGAGTAGTACTTTCTTTCATTTCTTGGCCCATTGTTTTAGTTCTTTGTGAGCAAAAATAGCCAAAACTCAGTTCTTCATCTTCTTAAATCTTCTTGTTTTCTTGGACTTAAATGATGATGAAACTGAATATATTAGGGTTTCAGAATGTTGAACAAAACAAGACAATTAAAGACGTTGTGACCCTCGTCTACAGATGGAGGACTTGTGACCTGAAATCCTCCCCAGGATTGGTTTGGTATTCTTAGCCAGCTCAATGTTTTGTGCACAGCTGGACAGCACATCTGTCTGAGGGCACCAGGAGTCGGGGATGAGGTCTGAGAGATCCCTGAGCTTGGGAACAGGCCGTGACTTTTTTGTTTCCTCCTTTTCTGTCTAATCTGGAGCTGAGAGTCTGTCCTGACTGGGCAGGTGACGTCTGTGATTAAAAATATGTGAAGAATATTGAGGATAAGTATTTATGGGATTTAGTAACAGATGTATGACCCACACACAGGCCTTCCTCTTCGCTCTCTCAGGCTGAAACCTCATGTGTTTTCCGCTTCGTCCCAATTTTCAGGTGCACGGCACACTGGCCATTAATCTGTGGACATTTTTTACCTCCCAAATTGCCACATTTTGTCACCTCCTTTCCTGGCACTTTGACTAATGGCCCAATCTCAATGCAAATGGACCACAGTACCAAAACAAAGCATATCCATATTTCAAAACTTTTAACTTTCCAATGCTAGTCACAGTCTTGTGCTTCTTCCAAAACTTTTACCAAAAGTTTCTCTTTTCAGAGAGAATAACAATTTATTTCTGCAACATTACTTTGTGTATGTGGTGCAGTCTCATCCACTGCATTAAAAAAATCAGGATTGTTTCGTATCTGAATGGGATGGAAAGTGGGAGTGATGATCCAATGCTGTTTTTTATTCTGCAAACAGCACAGTGTTCACTTATTGAATACTGATGACTGCGAAATAATAGATGTACCCTCCTTCCTGCTCTGTAGAGAAATAGAAATGGAACCTCTCCTGTGTCTCATTTCTCAATCATAACTCCGCAACCATAACCAAATTATTTTTTCTTCCGTACATGTGCCCTTTTATCTCTCAGAGTTGACCCGTGTCGCTACATCTTTTCCTGCAGCCATTTTGAGAATGAGGCCTGGGGAAGTGCGGCAGGTCTGATTAGATTTACAGTTTTGTAAACAGACCTGATAAGATGCAGGAATGGCTGGATTTTGCTGTCTTCAGAGCAAAGTCACCCTCATCAACATCACTTAGTGACTGGGTGGAAAAAGGTGTCCTTGGAGGGGAAAACACTTGTCCAGGATAACTTGATGCTGGACTCAGAAGACTCTGAATTACTTATACTATACTATTAGTTGAATTGACTACATCAGACTTTAACCACCAACACAAAGCACAAGTATTTGACAACCTGATAATGATTCTCATAAACCTTTTTTTCTGATAATTGTTTGCCTACATAGTGTCACTTTGTTCACCTTAAATCACACGTACTGTTTTGGTTCGAGTTTCTGCCTTGTTGACTTTTTATTAAGTCACTCTGTCAAAACTATCAAAACAAATGCACCTACTGTTGAATACTAATGAGCAAATGTTTGCATGCTAATGCACTTAACTAAGATGGTGAACATGGTCAGCATCAGCGGCTGTCAATGTGATTTTACCTTTAAGCCCAGAGCACATAAGTACAGCCTTCAGAATTACAGAATATTCCTCTGATTGCTGCAAAGAGAAGCGCAGTGTAACTGGTCGGATTACATCGGTTCAGACAGCGTCTGAGAATGTGGGCACAATTTTTGTTATGTTTGGCCTCGGTCCTCGTTCTGAGCTTACACCAAAAAGTGAGTTGTGTCAGGAGAATATTTGACATGGCATTTACACGTAGTGTGTTGCATCATCTCTTGTCACTTGTGGATGATTATGTGTGTTAAAAAAATGCATGAAAAACAACATGCCCTTTTCCCATGAGCAGCTGTGACTGCGATGGGAGTGTGATCATGACATTCACAGCTGCTGCAGGGAGGCCCATATGTGCTGATGTACAGTACAGGCCTGGAGCCTCTTTCACTCCTACTTCTCTCCTCTTGTTTTCACGTCTTTCGCTCCCTTGTTGCTCACGCACTCTTTTTATCCTCTCAGTACCCACTCACATACTCTTCAGCTGTGTCAGCTGCCTGATGGCTCGCTGTGATGATCATTCTCACACCTTCTGACTGTGGTTTAGCTATGGACGGATCGATTTACACAAACAATAATATCCTCATCAAATTAATTGAAATTGCAATCTTTTTTTTCTCTCAATTTTCGGAACGCCCTTTTTATTATAGCCAGGCTTGCAATATAGGATAACAGGATTTCTCCAATTCAACCATTAAAACACAATAGAACATTAATCGAGCAAGACCGATACAGATTTTTGGGGTTTACACCGATCAAAAGGAAGAAAACAAATATTATATCACCCTGTCAATGAGGTTGTGTGAAGTTTGGAAACAGTTTGATGTAAAATTGTCACATTGCCTCCCCCAAGGTCAGCCCACAGCCAGACTCACAGACGGTGATCAGCAACATGAGAAAACACAAATAGTTTTTGAAAGCAAAACCATTCCTATATCCTGTTCATCTGCAGTAGTCTACTTTGTTAAAGCTTGTGTCTTATTTTTGTAATTTAGGCTATAATTTCTTTTAGTTATAATTACTTTGATCTCACAGAGTTAATTGGGGAGAATGTAACAAATACGAAATTTACGTTTACGTAAAAATCTACGTTGACATCTGTCCACATTTTCTCTCTTCTCTGTTGTAATTTCTACATCAGTTTTCTCCACTTTTACGCTCAGTTCCTTCTTTCATTCACTGCCACTCAACAAGGTCATATTTATCTTTTTCTCCAACAGCTTTTCAAAAATGGTCAAACATCAGTGGTCTCACGACGCAGAGTAATATTTCATCCTGTGTCCTTTTTCTGAAGTTTAGAGTTATAAAACTGTCTTGAATGCCATTTGTTAAGTTTTTCTTGCTGTTAGTCCAGTAGTTCTCATACTTTATCTGGCATGTCTCCCATCAGAAACTCAAAAAGAAAAGGTTCATTATCGATGACAGGAGAAGAAACATAAAAAGGATCCAAGTCGAATTTTAGTAAAATAAAGATGAGCATGATTCAATCAGCGAAGATTGGAGGTACAGTGAGGAAGTGGGACGACACCTCCCTGAGGTTGGTTGTTTGGATATTTTTAAATACATTTCTCCTCGCTCTCTGTGTGATTTCTGGCCTGATTATCTCCTGCTAAGAGGCCACGAGATGGACTGCACGCAAACACACACTTTGATAAGCATAAAACTGCGATATCTCAAACACGTAGTCCTGATTAAGTGAGGGTTTTTAACATGAGAGGCTGACCATGTGGTTGGAGGCAGGCTGACTGTGAGGTGAGGAGGTGGCAGGGAATATCGAGGGTGCGGATCAGAAGCTATGTGGGTGGTGGGATGCACGGCTGGGCAGGAGCTGCGTCACAGCGTTGCATAAGGGCTTACGCAGGCAGAAAAGAAGTGGATCTGAAGTAATTAACGTGCAGAGTCACACTAGGAGGGGATGAGAGATGTGGACTATTCAAACAATGTACAGCTCATCTATCCATCCACGCTAAACGGAACAGTAATGAAAGCCTGTTGTTGACTTTTTCTGCTTTCATCCTGTATTGATTTATTGTTCAGCTCTTCCTTTTAGTCGACAGATAAAACATAATTACCTTCCTCTGTAGAATCCCTCATGCTCATAAATAAAAAAATTAATACCAATGTTAAAAAATAAACAAGTAATTAGTGTGGATCATATTTAGCTCACACACTGTAGAGGACAACGTTTCTCATTCTTTTATCTGAAAGAGCCAGAGAAAGAGCCAGGTGTGTTTTAATTTGGTCACCTGAACTTCAGAGAGAGAATCAGATTGTGAGGAAAGGAAGAACGGGAATAAAACTTATTGTCCTTGAACATTTGTCAAGATAGGTTTTCATAAGCAGTGGTGGTTTGCTCACCACCAACTTGGTGCAATTCATGTAGGTTTGACCTTTGGATCATTTTTGCTGATTGGCATTACTTGCACAAGTGTTTATTCAGGGTGTTTGTGTCTGTGTGTTTGAATTCAGGTCAATCACTAAACTCAGCACTCAGCAGAGATTCTGGTTCTCTCTCTTCTTCCCCATTTCTCCTCCAGCTTCAGTCGGCAGTCAACATTATGAACATAAACACCCAAAAAAGGAGGTTATCCCTGCAGATCGCTGGTTGATGAATGGGAGTGAAGATGAATTCACTTGATCACAAAAGTTAAAATGTAATTTTATCTCCCCTCCTTGGATGAGAGGAGAATCCAGTGTGACTTCGGGTGATTACTCCTCCAGAAGTTCTGGCTCGTCTGCCGACTCTCTCCTCCAGAGCAGGTCATTACCACTCATCACCCGCCAAGCGTCTTTTAATAGATACAGACACCGATATTTGTACATTTAAAGCCAACCTTAAAACCTCTTATCTATCACTCCCGCAGTCTGTCTTTTTCTGCTTTGCTGTAGTATTTTTAGGAACAAGCTGTTGGATTCATTACACTGTACAACATTAAGCATAGTTTGTTTAAGCTCATGCTCAGCAATTTTCAAGGTAGACATTTAACATTCGTTCCAAAAAAACACCTCCTCCTCACAGACAGCTGCACTCCTGTTCCTTCTTTGCTTCCTCCTCATCCTCAATCCCTGACCACTCACAGAACAGTGGAAATGGTTGAAAGTTTCTCTCTGTAGATTTCCAAATTGCCGGAGGATGTTTGAGGTTTGGCCTGGACGATCCGAAATAAGAATTACTGAGAAACTACAGAGATTCGGGGCTGTTTAAGATGGAATGTGATGCTTTCCATGTGGGCCATCTTCATGCTGTCCAAACAAGTCAGACATGCCAGTTTTCCCAGCGGCTTCACTTTCCACCCTCTGTCTGCCCGTTTTATCTTTTCACATAAACAGTTGTGTGATTTCAGAATTTCTGAACGCAAACTTCTCTATAAGTTGTTTTGTCCAGCATTCAAGCTGTTTATGATGTTAGTGACCACCGTTGTGTACAAGCAAAGAGGCTCTAAAAATGAAAATGAACGCCATGATGCCAGTTGTGTGCATTTTTAGCATTCCGAGTACATTATTGTCAACATGTCGGTGCACATCTTGTTCTTTTATTCTATATCACTTCCCTGTTCTCTGAATGGCCTTTGTTCAGCGCGTGTTGCTTCCACCTTCTCTTATTGGGTTTGTGAACTTGTCTGGAACCTTTTGGCACACGGCTGAACACTAGAATAATAAACCTAAGTGCTGTGGGGTGGCGGTGTTTGGATAGGGAAGAAGTGGGCCGCCACCCTGTTCCTTAATAGTTCACTGGCTCTGTGTGTGTGTCTGTGTGTGTGTGTGTGTGTCTGTGTGTGTCTGTGTGTGTGTGTGTGTGTGTGTGTTCTCAAGCTTTTGTGTGTGTGGGCTTGAAAGCCTGGCAAACACTGTACCTCATTTATCCTCATTTCTACTTCTCTGTTACACTGCCCTTCCCAATAGGTATCTAAATTTATTTCCTGCACCACATCCTATTTAAATTAACCTCGGGACACTGCACAGTGTAGCTGTAAACGTACTGTATGCTGTGATGCTCAAACAAGCACAACAACACCAACTAATACTGAATGTTTACGAATACAATTGGGTGATGAATCTCAAACTGTTCATTTTGTTGGGTTTATGAGGTCCGTGTGTCTTTGTACCATAAATTTGTGGTTGTGTGCAGTAATTATCAGCTGTTATCTTATTGATAAAACTTGAACAAAAACTTGAGTTGTGCAACAAGGGCTTCTTCCACCAGCCCAAAACAAAAAGTTTCAAATATTCATTAGCCATTATTCATTTTAATTATTTTGCACCATGTGTGCTACATTTACCGTCCAATACCAGAGGAAGACAGACAAAAAGGTTTAACCTGTCACCAACAGATCTTTTGATATTATCTTTGCATTGTGAACAACTGTATTGTGAATCCCCAGCTACATGTCTACAGGCAGGCTTAATCTTACAGTGCTCTGTGGGACACTGAACAGACGGCCTTATCTGACCCCCAGGGATCTTTTTTGTTTTCTTTTTTTTAGGCAGCTGGGAGATTGTCGGCCCTCCTGTCCACAGATTAAACCCAAATCTGTTCTCTTTCTCTTATCTGTCATTGGTCCCTGACCAGTGTCTGATTTTCAGATTGTCAGATATTAACTGTGTTTGAATGTTCTCTGGATACCCTTGAGGACATCCACAAACACTGAGTTGTTTTGATATATAGATACTTATTTTATAACCTGAATTATTGTTTGAGTGAACTGAGAGAACCCTGCCACTGTGATGAATAAATGATATTGATTTTGCATTCACTGAGGATCTTTTGAAATCTGAAAAGTGTGAAAAGGTGAAGGAAAGATGGTGGCGGAGCAGAAGGAGGCAGATTTTATCTATTCAATGTTATGTACTGATGTTGTTTATCACATTTTTCACAGATTGAGTAATTGCCTAGAGAACAAATCTACTGTACTGGCCTACGTGTTTGATGACCCTGAACAGAAGTAATAAAATAAAGCATGAAATAGTTCCGTTAAAGCTCCATGTAAATCCCATCTTTATCCCTGTTCACACAGGACTAGTTTGCCAAGAGACCCTGCATTTGTGTTTAAACTTTCAGAAGTGCACTGTCTGTTCCTCAGCAGCCACATTATTAATATAGTGTAAATTCACATACACATGCAGCTCATATTAAAGCAAGTAATGGATGTTTTGTGGCTGAACA